>NW_009720796.1:0-16917 GCF_000703405.1 Apaloderma vittatum
GCACTCGCGTGAGCGGACTCTGGCCGCTCCAGCCGTCGGTCGCTCCGTGTGCTGCCTGTAGGGACGGAGGGCTGGAAGTGCTGCGGGTGTCAGGTAGCAGGAAGTTCTGCTGCGAAATGTTGGCCGTGACCTTCTGGTATGGAGGAGCTTTCTCCGGGATTCCTTTTCATCTGTTGAAATACATTTTAATTGTAACTAGGGTGGGCATTTGTTGAGTCGGAAGGAATAAATGTAACATTTACCTTTCTTATATGTACTACCTCTGTGTTTGTCATCTGTTGATATCTTATGAAATGCTGTGTGGTCATCGGATTAAAAAAAAATGCAAACTTCATCCTAATGCCTTTTAAAGTCTCTAACGTTTAAGTTCCCCCTCGCCTGAAACTTTTCCAACCTTACTCTCTTTTTGGAAGTACCTGACATGAGATGGGATGTCTAACGAGAAGCATATGGATATACCTATAACCTTGCCGTCTTTAGTATTTGCTTTGTGGTGTGTGTCTGTGAATCTGGGTCAGTATCACTTGATTTTTGGAGCAGAAAAGATTACTCTCAATCTATTTACTGAAGCATACTGAAGCCAGCATTTGAATTCCCACAGGAGGAAAGCTTCCAATACAAATAAAAATGAATTAATAATGTGTTACCTTTCAGATTAGGGTTCTCCAAATTGTTTGGCTCTTTTGCCTTGATAAGTGTCTCTCTGATCTTTATGGTGAAATCTGGTAACATTTTTCGTTCTTCTTTTCAACATTTGCTTTTTAAGGCCTTTCAAGCAAAGTGATATTTTAAAATCTGCTGAGAAACAGAAGCACAGCAAGATTGATTATTAGAAAAGCCAAAAAAGTTAAATACTTCTATTGCAGATTAAAAGTTAATTCTGACTGTGCTTTCTTATACTGGAAGCTGCATTTCAATATTCTACAGATTTATTTCAGGCGATCTAATAGTGACTTTGTGAACATTACAATATTTTTTGTGTGTGTTAGACAGTGAATGTTAACAGTTGATGTATCCATAGAATGGCAGCAAGCTAGCAATGTGTTGGCTTGTCACTGTATGTTACTGTTAGTACATGACAAATGTTGTCGTGGTTCAGCTATACTAATTGCTGAGTGCTTTACTGAGATTTGTCTCCAAAAAAGCTAATGCTCTATGTAAATGGTAGACTTTAACTCACTGAGATGTAGCTACAAGCGAGGTGGAAGGATTTGTGTGGTATTGCTATGCAATATTTCAGATAACCAACAGGGAACATGGTTGTGCAATGGAAGGTATTGCTGAGTGACTTCCAAATTTTGCTGGCTGGTGTTCCAGACCTTTTGAAAACTTTGTTGTGAGGGGAATTGGTAGAACATGAGGTTCTGCGAGACAGAACTTAACACCTACTCTAGCTTTCCTGATGTTTCCAGAGCAGGATACCCTGAGTTGATTTGCAACTAATATTCTATGGAAAATGTTTTACTGTTATTTGATGTGTTGTTCAGCTTTTATGCAGAGCACTAGATCCATAGGTAATCATTTGATGGTATTCCTGGCTAGGAGTGATGTGCTCGCATGTGACTGTTTGTGTAGAAGGAGCAGGGCGGTGGATGCCTAACCTTAGCCTAAAACCTAGCGGACAGCAGCCCACAGAGACAATGTTCAAGTTTTCTTGCAAAGCAGTAACTCTGAAATAAATTTTTTTTTTCCCGTTGCTTAGACTGCAAATCCTGTAATGACAGTAAAACAAATAAAATAACAAAAAACCCTCCTCCTCAAAACCGAGCAACTTTTAAATGCTACTAAATACCACAAAAAATAACGATCTAATTGTATTTATAGGATCTTCACAGAGCCTGGCTCTGTCCTCCTGACACTCCCCCTTGACGTATTTATAAGCATTTATGAGAGCACCCCTCAGCCTCCTCCAAGCTAAAGAGACCCAGCTCCTTCAGCCTTTCCTCATAAGGGAGATGTTCCACTCCCTTCAGCATCTCTGTGGCTGCGCTGGACTCTCTCCAGCAGTTCCCTGTCTTTCTTGAGCTGAGGGGCCCAGAACTGGACACAATATTCCAGATGTGGCCTCACCAGAGCAGAGTAGAGGGGCAGGAGAACCTCTCTCGACCTACCAGCTACTCCCCTTCTAACACAGCCCAGGATGCCATTGGCCTTCTTGGCCACGAGGGCACGTTGCTGGCTCATGGTCATCCTGCTGTCCACCAGGACCCCCAGGTCCCTTTACCCTACGCTGCTCTCTTACAGTTGGGTGGCTAAAACTGTTGGGGTTTTATGCTTTACAGGGAGAGAGGTTAGTGTTGCAGTTTGGGGAGACACTGTTGTAAAGATCTTTCTGATAGCTGTAGCTAGCAATTGTACCATGAGGCTGAGGGCAAGCCAGCAGGATTGTGTGACGGTGATCATGTAAAGAACACCTGGAAGCTTTCTGGCCTCTAGAGATTATAGACCAAGTTTACAGACCCTTTAGAGATGTCCCATGGACTTCAGTAATTTTCAAGAGACTGTCTTTGAAGCACCAAAGAATAGACAAGTTTTAAAGCCCTACACAACAGAAATCTCCTGTATAATTTCTTTCCTCTAAGATTCCCTCTTTTTTTTTTGTTTTGTTTTGCTTAACGTTTTAAGTAGACATGTCTTGGTTTTCATCTTGGTCATTATTTTCATTTAAAAGATAACTCCTGTTCTGTTCACTCAGTTTAATTGCTCAAGATACAAATAAGTCAAGACACTAACGTAATTTTTAGCATGCACTGTCTGCTCTTAAAGATGTGAATGTGTCCAGTACATGACGTCTAAGACAATGTGGGCTGACAGACATCCTGTCAGTGTATCTGAAATAGATCCTATGACCCATAAGCCAAACTGAACAGAGAACAAACAGGGTTCCTAATATGATTGGCCTATAGATTTTTTTTTTTTGATTGATTCTTTCCTATTGCTAGTATGTAAAACAAATGGAGTGAGCAACTCTCCCTATCCTTTGGAGTGCATCTAGGCTTGAATCTTGCCAAAAGTGGTTTTCCAGTTCTGTTCCAGGGGATGAATGTCTAATTATTATTCAATGCACATGACTTAGTAGAATATACAAGTGATGGAAGAAGTCGACTTTCTAATATCCTTTTAAGCATTAGAAGTGCTTTCCTTCATTCTTATAGTCCCTGCCTCATATTTAAAAGTCTTGACAGAAAAGTGGAGCAGAAAAGAGAAATTGTCTGTGCTGGGTTTGAGCGCTTTCTTCCCTTTTTCATAATTTTTGAACGCTCAGCCCTTCTGTTACCTTGAATATGTTGTTATTAAAAGTTTCCTAGCAGTTTGTCACTATTCCAAATGAAGTGTGTATTGCTCCCTTATCTCTGCTTGGGACCTCTTGCTTGGAATTGCGTTTAAGTGATCTGAATAGCGTGTGGGCAGTAATTCCGCTGTGTTCAGGGTGCGTTAGCGCACGGATGACCTCAGCCGGCTCTGCAGGTCTCTGTCATGGCTGTGTTGGTCCAGCAGTCACACAACAGTTCCAATACTTCCTAGATGAAGCGGGTTAGGTGTGTTTTCCTTCACTGACTGGTTCTGGGGAGGAAACGGAAATTTCATAGAGGGAATGTAATGGGAAGAAACCAAATAAAGATCCGGCCTTTTGCTTAACGTGATAAGGAGGCCCTTATTAGAGAAGTACTTCCCTTTGAGTCGGACAGAGGGGAACCCCGTGCTCTTCTGTATGCTCTTGTCTGTGTTCTGAACTGACAGGACATAAGTCTTTTGCAAGTCAAAAGCTACGCGACTGCCTTGGCACAGTGCTAAGCCCAAAATAAATCTAGCTTCTCTGGAACTTCCTGCCAAGTGTATGATGAAGTCAGATGGCATTTGGGGAGGATTTTCTGTCCCAAACACGTTTTCTTTCTGCTTGAGAAGGAGGACAAATTTGGATGAACCTGTATGTGTGGCATTCTTTCCTGTGCTACGAATACGGTCCATACTGTGCAGCGGTCCTGAGGCCTGCAGACCACTGCTAGTCTCTAAGGTTGCACTAAATGGTGTGCATTTGACACAAAATGGCATTAAGGAACACTCTGGGTTAAAGTTTAGTATTATAAAGGTTTATGGAAGGAGTCTGCAGTCTGAGGAATGAAAAGGATTTGTTGTCCCAGAAGCTTTGGTTCACAAGCAGTTTTTTCACATGAAACGGCTTTGCCTAGAATTGTCAGATTTTCTATTGATCTTTCTCAGATTTTACCAGTAGTTCTGTGTGCTGTATTTTCTAGGTTCTACAATATTAAGGTTATTAGAAATAATTTAAGAAAAACCTGAAGAAAAAAGAAACCACAACAAAACCAGTCTCTAAAGGACATCACTGTATTTCATCTTTCAA
This sequence comes from Apaloderma vittatum, assembly GCF_000703405.1. Taxonomy (NCBI): domain Eukaryota; kingdom Metazoa; phylum Chordata; class Aves; order Trogoniformes; family Trogonidae; genus Apaloderma; species Apaloderma vittatum. The sequence continues at coordinate 4,364 of NW_009720796.1, forward strand.
ATAGATGAAAGATAATGTTTATTTGCTGTAGGTCCTGATTCATAGGAGCTTTCTCTTACATATGTGTGGGGAAATACCGAAGAAAATTTATTAGAATTTTCAGTAATCCTATTAATAGAAGACTTTTTGTTGAGAAAAGTCTTATGATAGGTTTTGACAAGACCATTGCCAGAATTGTCTATAGAAATGAGTGTGACAAAACGACTTTTAATTCTCCCTGTAGGTGTTCTGCAGTATCTTATTAAGGACTGGGCAATTAAATAGAAAGGTTCACCTATGAAAACAAAAATGAAATTGAGAGAAACAAATATTTTTCTTTCTTATTCGGACTGTGCCCCAAGCATCCTGTTCTATGCAGGTTTATTTTCCAGACTGACTGCAGCTGTGAAGCCTTTCTTTGTATATTTGCATTTAGGATCTGTAAATGACATTTGAGTCCTTCTTGCGGTTGCTTGTTCATAATAATGTGCACCCTGTGGGATTGGGGTTTTTTTTTTTCAAGTTTTATGGTCTTGTTTCTCAAACACTAAAAAACATCTGCCATTATGTTTGATATCTGTTCTTGTTTGTGGATAGGATTTCACATCATAAAAGAACTTCTCCTGTTACTTTGAATCTCCAAACGTGTGTGTGATGGAGTTTAGAGATCCAGATTTGGCTTCTGTGAGCTAGAAAGCCCTGGAAGACATGCTGGTGTGTTGAAGTAGACATACCCAGAAACTCTGTACTGATGCAATTTTTGTCATGAAATGTTCTATGTGTGATGTCAGGTATCAAAATGTAGAGTGTATTTCAAATTGCGATAGTTTCTGGCAAGTCTTACTTCTCTTTGGAGAAATAAAACTAAAAAAGTCCATTTAAGAGAAAGCACTTAAGTTCCAAGCCTTCTGGCAACTTTATCAGAGGTGTCTTGCTCTATCTTCTGCCTTGATTTGAGTACTTTGTTTTGGGACAATATCTTTTTATAGCAAAAAACCCCCTCGATTATTTCCACATATGTTCCTTGTTTCCCAACTTGGGCAATAGAACTTAAATACTTGGAATTCTCTGAAGAATGCCATATGAATTCAATTAGGGCTTGGACCATATGAACAGGTCCCATAGACTCTGCCTCAGAGAAGCTGAGTGAATCTAACGTTGAACCTTTATCAGCATGATTGTGAGTATCGATGTTCATGCACAGGTTTTTTGGCATAGGATTTTAGCATTGTTGAGATGTAAGTAAAGGGGTGGCTTATGTTGCAAGAATAGAAATTCTGGGTGTGGTTTGTTTATAGATAGCAGCCTTGAAGAGGGAAAAAGTAGGAAATGCTGTGACTGAAAGCACTTCATGTTGACTTGATTCCTCCCCACCCCTCCTCCTGCCTAGATTTGTGTAGTCAGTCCCGCCCTTGTGTTGCCACCTGCCCTTTTATGGCTAAAGGAGAAAGTCTTGAACTTAAATGTTTTAAATTAATTAAGTTATGACACTTAGATTGGGAGCTTTTTAAGCTTATTTTCTTTCAGAAGGTAAATAAAAACACCAGTTAAATGGTACCTAGACTTATCTGAAGAATGAGACTTTAGAGAGAAAGTTTCCTTCAAGAATGTTCAGGGGGTATGTCAAGATATAAGAAGACTCCTAATAGGATTCAAAAAAGTTAATTTGAAGAAACATAATTAAACTTTGTAATAGAAAGACAGTTGAAAATTAAAGTACATGAGAGAAAGCACCCAGATTTGCTACTGAATTAGTGAATTATGATGCTTGTACTGTAGCGCGATTTACTTCAAAAACAAAAAAAATCAAACCAAAACCAGAAGCCAAACACATTACTGGAGAAAGCTTTTTGGTGTAGGAATGTCATCTGTCAGCTTTTTCAGCTGCAGTAGGCAAAGTACAGGATGGAGAATAGGAGACTACTGTTCTTTCTTGCTCTATATAGTGTATCTCAGCAGCTTTAGGGTAAGTAAAGAATGTGGGAGATTGAGTAGGAAGAAAGAGGACTTACCTGAGGCTCTAAACAAGATGCCTTTTTTCTCACAACAAACTCATGTGGAATACCATAAACTGTTTAAGAATGTACATCCTTTTCAGATTGGATGCTCAGGAGTTTTGTTGCTGGGGTTCTGTGTGTGTGGTGGCTGTGTCTGGGCTCTATTTTGTGAAATACATGATGAAACTTTGTCTGAGATTATGTTCACAACTCTGCAGTGGTAGAATACATTTAGATGGAAAACAAAGTTTCCTGAGTTAGCTCTGTAACAGTGTGCATGCAAGAAGGTAAGGAATGTTTGAATCAGTTTTTGCCAGTGCAGCAGTTCTCATTTCAGCCTGGAATATCTTAATTGTACTTAGTAAGGGGGCTGAGCTCTGTGGGGTTTTGTTGGATTAGTCAAAGATGTTTCTCCCACCCCCATGCTCTGTTAGTTTACTGTAAATACTTCTAAAGTGGCAGAGTGAGCATGTGCCTATACCTTAGGTACTCCAGCTCATTATTTGTTTTTCACTGGAAGTTTCCAGTAGTCAGTGGTTTTTTTTCGTGATGGAGATGACTCTCACAGTATGAGACTTAACAGTTTCTGCTTCTATAGACTGCTGTGTGGTGGTAACCCTTGACAAGATCTGGGCAAGGAAGTGGAAGGAAATGGAATAATGGGGCAGCTGTTTGCTCAGTTGACTAGAATTCAGTCCTGACAAGAAGATGAGTAAAAAAAAACTAATGAACGTGGCTTCATTGCATAGTTATCAATAATTGAATATTATCTGATTTTGTCAAAATACTGTGCTTTAATTACAGGTAGTTTTTTTACCTGTCTTCAGATGCTCCTGTATCTCACTGTGCTTGCAAAGACAAAGAAGGCCGTTCTGTTTGATACTGTGTCTAGTTACAGAAATGTTAAGCGAAAGTAAAAATAGATGAATGACTCACCTAGTTAGATAATTTCAAGAACTGTACTACAGAGCACTTGTAGTATTATTACTATGCTGAAACCAGCAAAAAAAAATTAAACTAGGTTTTAAAATAATGAGGTTTTAGGTGGTATAAGAACAAATAAAAATAAGTAAATAATTACAGAATACGTTGAACCTGCATGACTGTATTATAGTAGTTCTTGTTTGTAAGTGCTAAAACTATTATGTATCCTCTGTACTTTAACCAGCAGAAGGTATAAAGGAAGCAAAGAAAAAGCACATTGAGTTATCTAGATGGACTGAGAAAAGTCTGGTTGTGTGCTCACAACTAATCCGGATCAGGTGATTCCTCAATCCTGGACATTAAATGTTTTTGGTCTACTGGTTTGGTTCATGTCCCAGTTCCAAAGTGTGTTTCAAGAGACCTCTGCTGGAGGGCTGCCTCAGGGCTGGTAACGTGGCCTTCCTCAGACAGATCAGCAGATCAGCAGAGAAGAATAGAACTCAGGTTTTTATTTTGGTTTATTTTGTGTAGTGTGAGTGTAAAAACTAAACTATGTAAATATTTCATCTACCCTGCTTACAGCTTTCCTTTTGGTTCTGGAAGTGAGAACAAAGAGAGAGACAGTCTCCTGGTGCTTAGCGATAGCATCTCTGCTGGCTTCCCAGAGCTGTGAAAGAAGGGTGCTTGTGGATGATGAGCACGTCTTGTACCTGGGCAGTAGTTTAGGACAAAGATTCTGAGATAGGAAGGTTGTGCCCAGGAAACTAAAGAACTGAATGATGCACTTGACTATGCTGGAAACTTACCTGAGAATGGAAGACAGACAGTGGAAGGAGGTGGGAACTGAGGCCAGTGCTGTAGAATCAGATGGAAATAGACTGGAAATAACTGGAAGAATAGTGGATAGTGTGGGGTTCAGGAGAGGGGGCACTAAGATTGCCTAAGCAAACAGTTTGAGATGGGTAGTGGAAAGAAAAATCTAGTAAGTGAAAATTGTAAATGACTAAATATAGAAGGTGGTCAGGAAGAAAGCACAGATGAGGCTGAACCCACCTGAGCTTCAACTAAGATTTCAGTCCTCTTCTGTAGGAGGTGGTGGTGGGAGAAGTGTTTCTGAACCCATTGGTCAAGTATTGGTTCTCACTTATTGCTGGTTTACATGTAGGATAGCTTCTGCTGCTTTTCATCAGCCTGTTCAAGTAGTGTGGTTTGCAAGAAAGTTTGTGATTCTTCATGTTGTAAGTATGCAGGTGTGGCATTTTGTTGTTGAGTTTATTTTGTTTGTTTGGGGTTTTTTAAAGCTAGGTAATTACACTGTAAGTCTTGCAATCCTGTCATCTCAGTTGTGTACTTTCAATGGGAAAGGCTTATGCATGCTTTTTGTGTGTGTGTATACATCTATTTATGCAACACAGCCCCCTTCTGTCAGTTTTGTTTTCTTGGCTGTTCTGTCCTCCCTACCCTCAGCTTCCTCATACAGTTTCTAAGCTGTTTCTAAATGTGCTGTAAACCACACAGCGTTATTGTTGGTCTCCTTTTGTACTCCCATCCATATTGTGGATCCCATGCTTTAGGGGAAATTATATGTTACTCCAACTAAAGTCTTTTCTGCTGTTTTCCTCAGAGCCACAGTTTGTCTTATAACACTCTTAATAAAATATCATAAAAGACTGGCTGAAAGAACTATCTGGTAAAGATTTATCACCAGAATAAAAGCTGTTAGTTGTATCTGTCTCTTGTTTTAACTTGGTAGCTTTAAGATCAGGTCAAGTGAGTGTGTGAAAGAATAGGGATGCACAGCTGAGGTGCATGGCAAGACAGCAGCTGCATGGATTTGGAAACATCTTTGTTGGTTTTGGAACTGACCTTTCCTGCATTATTTTTTCCGAGAGGAAAGTGTAAGGCATGCTGGATGTTTGCCATATTTTTTGTAAGTACTAATAAATTATGGTAGCCTTTTCCAGTGAAAAACTGGCTTATTTACACCTGCTGCAGCTCTGTGTTTTCCCTTTGTTTTAAAGCTAAGTAATATTGTTTGTCCTGTTGCCATCTTGTGGAACACACTTCCTCTTCTCCTAGGTCTCCTTCCGTAGCTCTCTGAGTTTTTGGCTTGTAGCTGAGAGTTCATTCTGAAGCAGTATCAGGTTTTTGATTTTATTTTTCTCCGCTTAATCTAGATTGTTCATAGTAAAACATTTGCTTAGTTTCAGAAAAGTTGAACAGTGTGAATCGTGATGATGCCCTTCAACAGGTTAGAACTGCTTCTTTGAAAATAAGTTGCATAATTAAAAAATAAGTTGCATATTAAAAAGGGAAATCCATTTGTTAAGATCTTCCTGTGCTTGTGGAAGATTATTTCTTTAGTAACTTTTTTCTTAAAACGCGAAACACTTAAAAGTGGAAGCCACGTATTCAATTTACTATGATTTAAGATAATTGCTATCAAATTGTAGTCGTTTGAAATTATTTCAGTGCTTTTCCTCCCATGCAGATAGAGACATCTGAAATGATTATGTGTGAGATGGGTTAACTTGGTAGGTATGTGAATGGCTTGTCTATGAAGAGCAGCGAAGTTAGGACCTGTCACTCTGGAAAAGAAATGGTGTGGCAGGGAGGCATGTGATAGAGGCTTACGAAATCACAACAGATGTGGAGACAGTGGACAGAAATTGGCAACTCATCTCTGCCAGTACATAAACTAGGGGATCTCAAACAAAGCTAGCATGAACAGATTTAAGCAAAATAAAAAGTCCAGTCCCTGACCTTGTACAGTGGGTAGTAGACCTGTGGAATTAATTGATAAAGGGTGTTGTGGTTGCTAAAAGTTTGTAGACTTCAAGGGAGTCATGGTGAGTTTGTGAAGGATAAATGGGTTGAGATTGAGTAAACATAGAAAATTGCATCTGGCTTAGCAAGTTCTCCTAGGGGAAAATGGGAGCGCATTTGGCAAATATATTATGTTCTCGCTCTTAGATGGTATCGACTTGTAGCTATTGCTAAAGATCATGATGCTAATAGAAATGGATCTCGTACTCATCCAGTATAGCTGCTCTCAAGCACTTTTCTTATATCCTGTTGCTAAAGGTGATCATGATTTTCTAGTTTTCTAATCCTGATGTATAAAAATAAACCATTAGCACACCAGAGGGTGGGAAAAAAGTCAAAACATGTCTCCTTCCTTACAAGGCACTTAGGGAGAGCTTAGTTCGTAGTTCATACTTTTTTCCTCTGTCCCTAGTGAAAACTGTAAATGTGAGGCCACAGAAACAATAGGAAAATATTGCATACAGTTATGGGAAAGGCCACTGAAGGTGAGGCTAGTGCAGAGGAATTTTACTTGCATAATTAAATGGTGCCATTTCAAGGAACGAATTTGAGACTTCAGCAGCTGTAGAACTGCCTGTAATACCTACCCTGTTCATTGTGTATCTGTCTTGCATATTTATATGTTAACAAGATTCCTGATCTCTTGGATTTGGTTTACCAGGAGTGGAGCACTAAGTAACTAGTCTTTGTGAAAAACACAAGTAGTTGAGCTCTGTCAGTTTAAGATTTTGATAGAATTGGTTCTTGCAGCCTGAGTGCCCTATGAGGGTCTGCCACCTTTCCTTCTATTTATTTATATCTTAGTTTTCCCCTTTCTCCTGCTAAGTCAAAATGATCTCCCCTGTCAGTTTTGCTCACTGATGGAAGTGAATGTTCCATGCAATACAGTCTGCTTATTGTATCACTGTGGAAGTCAAAATCTGAAAGGTGAAATAGTGAATCATGTTTGTTTCTATTATTCTGACTACTGCTGAATGAATTACAAAGAATATTTCCACTTTGTGTCTTCTAGGTACGTTTCTCATATGCGCGGATGAAGTATCTCTTCATCTCTTGGTTAGTAGTATTTATTGGCAGCTGGGTTATGTATGTTCAGTACTCTACCTACACAGAACTATGCAGAGGACATGACTGTAGGAAAATAATAGTAAGTATATTTAGCATCACTTTAAGTGTTTGTTGTGCCTAATTCCACAGTCAATTCAGTCAGTGCCACATGTAAATTAATCCAAATTAATGTAAATTAATCAAATTCTGATACTCCATCATGTTGAAGTAAGATTACACCTTCAGTTACAAATAAAACAGTTGTGTCTCTTAACCTTACTTTGGTATAAGGTCATTAAAATTGTTTTCTTAGATTTTTCTTTCAAGAGTCAGGTGTTGGGAGAGAGAGAGTTGTTGCTTAGTTTCTTGGACAACTTGTTAAATATTTTTCTCCCTTTTTTTTAAGTGTGATAAATACAAGACTGGAGTTATTGATGGATCAGCATGTAGCAGCCTTTGTGCTAAAGAAACATTATATTTTGGAAAATGTTTGTCAACAAAGCCCCATAATCAGGTAAGGTTTTACTCATCCAACCTAGTTTTATTATTTCCCACTGAAATGCCATTGCCTTCAATTTCAAATAGCCCTTAGTGTTAGCAAGTTGTATCTGTTTAATACGGATTATTTCAAACTTTATTTGCTGTGACATGCAGAGCATTGTTTATGTATGTGTGTATAATATATGGGTATATTGTATATTAATATTATATACAATATGTACCTCATTATTGTATATTAATCCTTTATGTAGAGGAGTATATTACTATTTTATAATACATATATTTTAGAAACACATTATATATATAAAAATACTGTCTCCGTCTGCATTTTTTCAAAATAACTATACTTTTTTACAGCATACTTCTCTGCTGCCCTGCTTCACAAATAGAAGCAGCAGCCTCTTAACAACCCACACAAAGGTGGTAATAATGTGTATATATACTGTTTATAAAGTTCTCTTTGTATTTTCACAGTGTAGTAGTGTCTCGTAAGTTACCTGCAGTAGCGTATTGAATTCAAAGTTGTTGTCTGAAGGTGTTCTGTGCATTGTCTATATAGATCAGTTTTCTAATCTGTGTTGCTGCTTGACTCTTCAAGCAGTGGTTGGAGTGCGGGTGGTCTTTAGATGATGGACTTCTGCAGTGGGTTTTTACCTTTTTCCCCCTCTTTTCCTGCATAGATGTATTTAGGAATCTGGGGAAATCTTCAAGGTATTATAAAATGCCAGATGGAAGAAGCTGCCCAACTTGATTTTGGTACTGACCCAGAACCAAGGAAGGAAATGGTACTGTTTGATAAACCAACAAGAGGAACTACTGTTGAGAAATTTAAAGAAATGGTGTATGGTCTTTTTAAAGTAAGTATATGCTTATTCTATTGTGACAAAAAAAGATAGAGAGAAGGCCCTGTACTGAGCCTTGTTCAAGTGCATGTTAGAAAAGTAATCAGGACAAAAATATTTTTTCCTGGAGGTGCCTATTTTGAAGTTTGAAGTAACTAATTATAATTTTTACCCTTAATTTTAGCAGAGGGAAGCTGGTATGCATCTTGCATGTCTACAGTATTCATTTGAATTTGTATTGAAAATATGATAGAAATATTTCGTGCCCCCACTTTTGGGGTTATGTAACCAAGTACAATGACTGAAGCATAATTTGAAAACTCTTCATGCTTGGGAAGAATTATTGTGATAACTGAGCAAACAAGAATCTCTTTAGCCGGAATTACCGGTTTGTGCTGTGTTACATTAATGTGATACTTATTTGTATGGCCTTAATGCTACCCCAGAATTTTCACAGTATAATCACTTTGCTGTGTAAGTACTGATTTGGGGTTTTCTTTCTTAAAATACTGTTGCTGTTATCATAGCTCTTACATGTGTTGCGTGATCTAGTCGAGAGGTGGTGTCCCTGGCGACAGGGAGGCTGGATTAAAATGATCTCTAGGGTCCCTTCCAGCCTAGGCCATTCTATGATTTCCAGTGATGAAAGTAACACTGTTCTAGCTGAGTGAACATGTGTACACATGCACACACACGTAACATAACTATGTAAAGTTGTTGACAGTTGACATGCATTGCGGTAGCTTTGTCTCTGAGAATGGGTGAGCAACAGGTGTGTTTCAGAGTAGTTTTTAGGAGAACTTGCCAAAGTTTCTTTCCATGTTCATCAGTGGTAGATGAAAATACATCAGTTCTGATTCCAGCAATGGCTTCTTTCTCTGTATCGATGCAATGGAGGTGGTGATATCAAGTAATAAAATACAATATTCCAGTACACTTACCATGTGGGATTTGTATGCAGTGTGTCTTGGTGCTTTTTATAGCTGGCCAAAATGTAGATGCTACTATAATCTCTCTATACTTGTAAGGTTTCATCAGCTGAAAGCTAAACCTGATCTAAACTTTTGAATTCTACATGATTTTTCTAAGAGAATATGTAACAAGCTACTTTATGATTTTTCTAAACACTGATCTAAGAATGAATTTTACTGTTTGTATTTTGAAATGCAAAGAACACTACTTCTGGAAGATCATACACTTGGTGCCTTTGAAAACAGATCAAAAAGGAAGCTCTTCAGGCACCTGATAGCAAGTCATGCAACATCTGTAACTGAAAACTGGAACATAATATGCCCTACCGTAGAAGGAGAATAACAGATGTATTGGTGGCAGTTAATGAAATCATATTTAATGGTTTTTTGTTTGTTGCTTTTAGGCAAAATTGGGTGAACAAGGAAATCTTTCAGAACTGGTTAATCTCATCCTGTCTTTTGCTGATGGAAACAAAGATGGTCGAGTTTCTCTGCCAGAAGCGAAATCTGTATGGGCACTTCTGCAGCTAGAGGAGTTTCTGTTAATGGTGATATTGCAGGACAAAGAACATACTCCCAAGTTGTTGGGGTTTTGTGGGGATCTATATGTGACCGAAAGAGTTGAATATACCTCTCTCTATGGAACCAGCCTTCCATGGATTATAGAACTCTTCATTCCCTCTGGCTTCAGAAGAAGCATGGACCAATGGTTTACTCCGTCATGGCCAAGAAAGGCAAAAATAGCTATAGGGCTTTTGGAATTTGTGGAAGATGTTTTCCATGGACCTTATGGAAATTTTCTTATGTGTGATACAAGTGCCAAAAACTTGGGATATAATGATAAATATGATTTGAAAATGATGGACATGAGAAAAATTGTGCCAGAAATTAATTTGAAGGAATTAATTAAAGATCGTCAGTGTGAATCAGATTTGGACTGTATTTATGGTACAGACTGTAGAACTCTATGTGACCAAAGCAAAATGAGATGCACCACAGAAGTAATTCAGCCAAACTTGGCAAAAGCCTGTCAGCTACTTAAAGACTATTTGCTTCGTGGTGCTCCTTCTGATATCCATGAAGAACTAGAAAAACAGCTGTACTTGTGTATTGCCCTTAAAGTCACAGCAAATCAGATGGAAATGGAGCATTCATTAATACTCAATAACTTAAAAACTTTACTGTGGAAGAAAATTTCCCATACAACTGACTCTTAGCTTCTCCACCAGCAGATGAAATTGATGCCTGCCACTGGAGGTGGCCTACCACATTTGATTTAAAACAATCTGCAGCATTTTTTAAAGATGTTTCTTTACTCAGACTTCATGAACTCTTGCCCTTCAGTCAGTACCTTACGACAGAGCTTCTCAAAGACCTGCTGCTGGATGATCAGGCAGAGGCCAGAAGCACATCTGGTGTTCAGTGCTGTGTTATGGAAACAAAAGCCCTGCATGCTTGACTGTTCTGTGCACTTTGTCAGATCTTGAACAGGATTATTCACTGTGTCACCACATCAACAGTTCTGTGAAAATCATTGCTCACTTGTGTAATATCTGCAAAAGATTTTTATCTTACGTAGTTTTACGAAGAACCACTGCTACTGCAAATGATGTGTCTGAGTTCAAGCTGCTGTTGTGAATAAACTGAACTGTGAGGCTGAAGTTTACTGATACCTTGGGCATGGCAGAATTTGCACATTAATAATTTTTAAACTCTGGAAAATTAGCATTTGATTCTAGAACTGACAGCTTGTAATATGAGACTTAAACCAGATTTTGTTTACACCTTGTTACCTCATGCTTACATCTTGAATGTTTAAGTAGTTCAATGCTTTTTAAGTCCTTATACAGTGAACCATGTTGGGAGCCAAGAATTCTAGAACATGTTATTTCTTAAAATTGTGTCTATAACCTAGCAGCAATATCAACATCTAATTTAAAAAAATATAATTGTTGTACTTCAGTTGAAAACTTTAACCCAAATTAAGCTGAGGCAAATACTGAAAAGGAGTTTGTAGACTAAGTTATTGTATGAGAACTGAAGTTGATTTTTATAAATACTAATAGCAAAAAGTCCTAACAGTTAAAAAAAGGAAGCTTGCATAATGTAGGAATCTGCTACATTACATGTGAAACAAGGAATAGCTGTGGATTAAGTCTTGACTCTCCTGTACCTCCAAATTTAGCTACACCATCATACTTAAATCCTCTTGAACTGTTGCAGGAAGTGTCTCAGAGCAAGACCTGAACCTTAGGACAAAAGTGGGATTGTGCAGGATCACAGACTGTTGCCTAAATGGCAGCCTGAGACATAGTAACAGGTAGGAATCAGGGTGGAACCTGAGCAGTAACATCCATGAGTTGTGGTTAAGTCTCAAGGCATGAGTCAATAAACACCATCTGATCCTGGCACTCCACATAGGCTGACCACTTTGCCACCTTCAGTCTGCATCTGTTTTTTCTCAGATTTACATCTGTGTTCACAGTTACGCGGAACTGGATGTCTGTAAAACACCTTAATACTGCACTTAACTGTCAATCTCTAATTTATAAATGCTTTAGGTATGAAGTAGTTCAATCCTTAATGATGTTAATAGCAGTCATCTATCCTACTTCTAGATCCTGGCCCCTTAATACACTTTCAGTATAGGTAAGGACAAGCTTTATATGAAAGGTTGTTAATTCCTTGAATGATTGAACTGAAGTACAGGACCAACATAAAGTCATTTTTCCATACCATATGTAATGGTATGCATCTTGGGTTAAGAGTGCACTAGTCTAAAAATCAGCTTTTTAGTTTAAGAATTACTATGCTAATGCTAATTAGCATCTCTAACTTTGTAACACCCTCCAACCATGAGCCAGCAATGCACTCCAAAGTAAAGTGGTCATGTTCTTGGTGGAAAAATCTGACTGTAATTGCTACTAGGTTTTGGGCAGAGATTTAATTTAAAATTATGTCGGGTATTGTAAACAACTGGAAAACATTAATAGTGCAGTTTGTACAGAAACTTCATTTTTATTGCTGTTGCATCAAGTTGGAGCTATCATTGGGAAAAAATACACTTTTGTTTACATTAAATCTTAGGCCTCTCTTTTTCTTTCTGCAGCAGTACTTACCATCTATCAGTATACCTTTATGCAAAACATTCCTTGATGTAGCCTACTTGACTCACATTTCAACTGTGCAAGCACTGTAAATCTAATGAGAAACAAGTAAGTGCCTATGAAACAGATTTAAGAGAAAATAAGGTATCTAGAGCAAGTCAAGGCCTCTGTAAGCATGTATATGCAATTTAAGTGAATTCTCATGTCTAATCACTAAATAATGTCAAGTATTCAGCCTGAGAGTTAGTACTTGTTTCAGTAGCAGCCAGAGCTTGGTACAGAGTGCTGCCGGAAGAAGCTTAAATACTTCCACTAGACGTTTATTCCTGTATCAGCTACACATAAATCACAGTAGGGAAA
>NW_009720796.1:16948-24731 GCF_000703405.1 Apaloderma vittatum
TTCAGTAAGCCTCAGGTGGCCTCTGGGAAGAGGGTTTAAGATCTGCTGTGACTACTCCTGCTTTTTGCTTAAGCTACATACATATTCCCCCATACCGCTAACTATGCTGAAAGAAAAATGATGAAGGACATGTAAAGCCCCTATTAAAAATTTAAAAGCTTCTTCTAGTTAGAAGCAGCAAGTTCTCAGAGCTAGTCTTTGATACTAGTCATGCCATAAATTAATCAAATTGATTTCCCCTTCTGATGGAAATAATTATAATGCAACAACATTGGGTTTGAAGTGTGTCACCTCTCCGGTGAAGGAGTTCAGTTCATAGGGTATGATGAAAGGAAAAAAGCCCTTAAGGCAACGGACTATCTGGATCATAGAAATATTCTGCATATTTGTAAGATACATTATTAATAAGCCAGTCTTACACAGTTGCTTACTCAATAAATTTATTGCCACTTTTTCCAAAGCTTCATAGAAAATTGTGGAAGTTGTCTTAACTATCAGCTGCGCGCTCCTGGGCCCTGAGAAAGCTAGCCTTCTTCTGAGCAACACGATCTTTCTTCTGGGCGAGGGACATCTTGGGACAGTTCCATCTGCAATGTAAGCACAGTGTATGATACACCCATGGCAGAAATAAGGAAAGAAGTGGTCAAAGCTGCAGTGCACCAGAACTGTGATTTAGAGTGCTATGCTAGAACACATTCCCACTTTTGTAACACACTTTGTTTCCTCAAAATGATTTAAGGCTGTAGTTATGGCACCACCCAAAAGGCATAGTTAGACTGCAGCAGTTTAATTCCTCAAGAGGTAAGCTCCGTATTTTTTTGTGACTAGGGTACAGACAGTATCAGTACAATATCTGTGCCTTGATTACTTTTCTCCCAGACCCTGGAAAAATCAAAATAGTTTAGTATTGATGAATTAGCCAGCCTGCTCTCACCTAAAGAGAAGCGGCTCTCCCACTGAAAACACTAGTATCTGAAGGACACAAAGAGTTTCAGCTATTCAGGTCACAAGCATACTCCACTTTTATATATATGTATTATATATATATTTGAGAGCTCTTAAGTTTCAAACTCCTGCTGCAAAGGTTAACTCCTGACAGTTATAGAGAACTGCCTGTATCTTAATCTGATCTAAAACACACGTGAGTTAACTAAAATATCTTTAACCATAACAGAGGATGAGTTTTACCTCTTTTTCTTGACTTCTCTCTTAGGTTTCTTTTCATGGACTGGATTATCCCGTATAGCAGCATGGGCTTTTTTATACATTTCTTCCATCTAAAAAAAAAACCAAACCCCAAAACCAAACAATTAAAAATTAAGTTTGCTGTAGTGGTCCAGGTGTAGGATCATAAAAAGGTTTCATCACAATACAGCTTTTAGTTTTGTGTGGTTGTCCTTAAAACATTTTCTTCATACAAAAGCTTGCCACCAAGCATGCTGCAATTCCTACTATCACTGATAAATTTAAATATCCAAACCCACGACGTAGATACAAAATAGAGAAAGTAATTTTATCCTTATTTTACAGTTAGGGAACCAAGGTCCTATGGCAACTACAAACTACTTACAAGTCTCATAAATAGAGGCTAGCATCTTGCAGTTGAAATACTATTCCCTCTGAAGTGTAAACACCTTAGCTTCCCTAACAGTTAAATTTAAAGGCAGTCTAGGAAGCTATTCTACCTAGAATACTTTGTATTTACTTATGAAATAAAAATTATTCCAACTGTCATCAGATATGTAATCTTACCACTTTTCAGACCCTAAGTACACATTACAAAGCTAGTTAGTAGGGGGGGAAGAAGTGCGCAACTATAGCTTAACGAGTCTTGCAAAAATCATAACGGTCCCTGTGTTTTTCCCAAGGATGCCATAATGCTGTTCTATTCCAAAGGCAATTGTCACTCCCTAATGGCACTAATTTTAAGAATACCTTTCCTTTCTTGTGGCTAAGTAAGACCACTAGATACCAGCTGTGAAAATCTTCTAGATATCCAAGAAAAAAAAGTCTAGCTAGTGATGTAAGTCCTGTACTCACTTGGCTGCAATACAAGCTATAAATACTGTTTAGTAAAACAGGTAAGTTGGCATTTAGAATATGTTGTTATTTTTTTTAGTCAAGACTAAGGTAGAAAAAATTAGCAATCAGTTAAGTTTACAAACAAACAAACAAACACACACCACCAAACCAAAATGCCATAGCAATACAGCGATAAAAGAGCGAAGTTAAGTTTTCCATAGCCTCAAAATGGGACTTGAGAATGTTTATTTCAACTTCAGGACCACTAATTGAGGAAACCAACCAACAGTTTTACAGACAGTAAGACAGATCCTCTGAAAGGAGGACTTGAAAGAGGTGAAAGAAGCACCTTGCTAATCTTACATATCTTCTAGTATTTTGTACAAAGTACTCCAAATTTTATAGTAGCACTGAAATAAGATGTATTACACTCCATAGTTTTGAGAGATGCTAGCTTCTCCAATAGAGCCAGCTTGAGCAATTCTGTGTTCACCTGGCACCTAGAAATATCTATAGGGTCACACAAATCATAAACCAGATTTGACCCAGAGCACATATAGCTGCAGAAGTGACAGGCTGTGGTGCAGGATTAGGAACGAGTAGATAGCATGTATAGAGACTTCACATTAATTGTTGTATCATAACCAAAACAAAAGTGGTCCATCTTAGAATGCCATCCTGTAAGCTTATAGGCAGAATGTGAAGATTCACAGCAGGAAAAAAGATCACTTTCAAAAGATCTATGATATACTGCAGAGCTCTTAACAAAGGAAAAATATTTTCCTTGCATGGATAAGATACAACATGAATCATGTTATTTTACATATCAAGTTTATTTGCATTACTAAGTAGGTCCCTATGCAAGACTTATCAGCATCTCTATTAATGCACAAAAGCCAGATGGATAATCTTACCCCATCAGGTGTTACGTTGTTCTTTATGTACTGGGAGAACTGCTTTTTATAAGCATCTTCATCCTCCTCCATCAGGTAACGCATGTAATCTGCAACATTTTGGCCCATGATATGCTTGCGGTGAACCTCTGCATTGAATTCTTTACTTTCCGAGTCGTAGCCAGGGAAACGTTTGGTACTGTAAAACAGCAGTTACAGTCAAATTAAGACATATTGCCGAATAACTCCAATTCCAAGGCTAGGTTCCATGCAGACATGACTGATACATCAGATTCTACTATGGATAACTGAGGGACAGGACCCTCTAATTAAGACATAAGAAAATCTCAGCTGCCATCAGTCCCGTCTTGAAACAGTATGGTACATCATATACACACCATGGACCAACTACAGCGTGTTCGGTCACTGGGAGGATCATCATGTAGCAGCCAAGTCAGAAAAACTGGACAATTAGTCAAGAATGAATAGGACAGCATGGGAGAGGGTAGGAAAATATAACACAGAGCTCAGACTTTTTTCCTCCCACTGCAGCTAGCAGAAAGAAGTTAACTGTAATATCAGTGTTAAGTAACACTGCCAAACATCTTAGGCTCTTAGTTTCTAAAAGTTTAATAATACCTCCTGATAGTTGCAAGATTCCCAGCAGTGCTATCAGAATTGCATTTGCCAATTAAAAAACAACCAACGAGCCAACAAAAACCCACCACAGAACCAGGGCTACATAACCATCACCAGGTCATAACAAAATTATTTCAACATGAAGTGACAAGTCTAAGCGGACTGCCACACACAGGAGCACCTCAGGTTAACGCTTAAAGGAATTCTTGCAAACAGACTAGATTACCTGTGAGGGATGGACAAACCACCATCCACAGCACCCTTCAGAGCACCAAAGACTTTGTTTCCAGTGGTAGTTCTGGCAAGACCAGCATCCAGGTAGCATGTGAAAGCACCAGGCTTTCCATCCACACTTTCCACATTGTATTCATCACCAGTCACTTCGACCTGGCCTTCATAGATCTTATCAAGGCCAAATTTATTCAGAAGCTGTGGGGAAGGAAGGAAAAAAAAAAAGTACTTCTGAAATGATTTCCATTTACTGACAAAACAAAGTATCACCACCACCTTAAACCACATGCAGTAGCATTTCATGTTTTGAACAAATTTATTACAACAATTAAGCACCCCGTATTTTTAACAAAGCTTTTAACAACCACCACTGTAAGCACATCTATTAAGTTTCAACCTTTTGTTCCAACAGGTACATGAGTGAACTTATTCATGAGTTCATATGGACAACAGATGGATACTGTTTACATGGTTTCAAACTCTTAAAGGTACATTTCTTACATTTTTTCCTGACTCCCTCCCTCCACCAAACTTAAGTGCTGAGACTTAAAAGTGGACTGCTGGAGATGAAACTGCATGATGTCACACTTCTCACTGTGATTTGACAGTCACATGAGGCCATCAAATCTACATGGTGAAAAGCAAAAGTTATTATTTAGAGAAGCCTAGAGTCAGGTATCTATACTAACACGCCACTTAAGTGGACTTTCCCTTCTGTAAGAAAACCAAGATGTAGGGTAACTTTGAGACAATCTGACAGATACCTACCCTGCGTGCCAAGAGCAGACCCGTACAGTATGCTGCTGCATAATTGGTCAGGCCAACCTTCACGCCGTACTTTGGCAGCTCATGGGCATAGGCAGCACAGACAATCATGTCACCTTCGATTCTGGCATAGGCAATCTGACAACAAAGCAAATGTTAGGTGTTCACACAATAATTCTGGGCTCGATTTATTGGTTCTTTGACATGTACTTAAGCTGACAGGAATTCCACATAGAAATGTCCAGCAAACTGCCAAACATTGCATGCAAGCAAGCAGGAGTGTTTTTCTTCCTTTTTTTTTAAGGCATAATTAACTCGAGTACAACTGCAAAGAATTCAAATCTGTATTAGGCCAGAGAAAGTTTATGCCAGCAACAACTTTCATTTACCTCTCATCAAGAGACCTGGAAAAAGCTGTAACAACCTGACTACTCTGAAAGGTGAGAGGTTAAGAGTTGGTAAAGGTTCAGACTGCTAAGGAGACAGGTCCAGAAGGTTCTTGGCCATAGAAAGCCCAGACTCCTCCCCAGCTGCCTTACTGCTGCCCAATCACTTAAAATCATGGTCCAAAATATAATGTTGAGCAATAATAAACAGAGGAAAGAAACACCCACTGGGGTCCACTAGGGAGAGAAAGAAGACACTGGAACATTAGGAGTGCCAATGGAGGTTTAGTAAAACATTCATATAGCTATTGACTATCAGTTGTTGTATTAACTCTGACTTTAGCCAAACAGTCATTGATAAAAGTATATAAAATTTTAATAGAGGGCAGGATAATAATAGTAATAGTAATAATAATAATGCAGATAACTTGACTGCAATTAAGGTGACTTTTAGTGTCATAATATAGCAAAGCATCCTCGGCTGGGAGGACTGCACTAATCCCCTCCTAGCTCTGCTCTAAAGTCAACTTCTATAAGATAAGGTTGCTTTACCTACACACAATTACTTAGAATTGTTAACCGAAACAATTACATAGAATTGTTATCTGAAAAACCATGAGCCAAGTGCTATCGAGCACTTTTTAGCCTTTTTGCACCCTGCACCATGGGGAGTGGGGAAGGTTGGGTCGGTGGCCACAACTGCCTGCAAAAGCAACCATTCAAAGAATCATTATTGATGTGGACGGATTCTGTCCCACTTTCTGCATGTAGCTCTCTTACAACACGGTATATAATGCACCTCAGAAAAATGGAAAAAGCACCTGATACGGAGTTTGTGATAACAGAAACTAGCCTTATGAAATGATTTTATTAATAGGTCTGAGATCTTCATTATCTCCAGGGTCTCCTATGAGACAGCAGTACTATCAGATCATACAGAATCACACAGAGAAACAGAATCACAGAATGTCAGGGGTTGGAAGGGACCTCGAAAGATCATCTAGTCCAACTCCCTGCCAGAGCAGGATCACCTAGAGTACGTCACACAGGAACGCGCCCAGGTGAGTTTTGAATGTCTCCAGAGAAGGAGACTCCGCAACCTCCCTGGGCAGCCTGTGCCAGTGCTCTGTCACCCTCACAGGGAAAAAGTTTTTCCTAATGCTTTTGTGGAACCTTCTGTGCTCCAGCTTGCAACCGTTACCTTGTCCTATCATTGGACATCACTGAAAAGAGCCTGGCTCCGTCCTCCTGACACTCACCCTTTACATATTTATAAACATTAATGACGTCACCCTTCCACCTCCTCTTCTCCTAGCTATAGACCAAATCCTTCAGTCTCTAGTCCTCCTTTCACATACAGAAACATGATATAACTTCCATACCTCCTTTCTACAAGCAAAAGTTGTCCTTTCTTATAGAATGGAAAGACGCTATCAAGCACATGTAAGCACCTGCCACCACTGAGTTTTGTTTTGAGTTTCAAAGATAAAATAATCCTGCCAAGGTCATAGTTTTGTCTGAACTGACTGTAAAAACAGCACTCTCCACTCTTCTCAACAGGTAATTATTCTATGTAGAATGACAGGATGGTTAGAATTTTCTAGCTTCTTTTTGAGCTTAAAACACATGACAGAACAAGCATGCCTAAGTTTTTAACTTCAAAATTAGTCAAAACATTCTGAAAATGAAACAAGAAAATGTTTCCACAGTAAGGAACTGCATATGATGCAACACACAGCTACATACTTATTAAGCATGAAAAAATGCCTACTAGTCTTATTTATCAGTCTCCTTTAATCTTGCAGAAACGCCATCATAAGGCCTAGGTATTTCAAATGCTCCATACAACATCACAGACAAAAACCCCTCAAAAGATAAGGCATCTTTAAATACAGTGCAAGGCAATACAGTTTGACACATCACATAATCACCTTTCTTGTCTTCACAAGGCCCTCTTTTCAAAGCACTTCAAATACAGCAGAAAAAATCCCCAGAGAAATCCTCCCTCTCCCTGTAAGCTTTTACTTATCCCAGCTTAAAACAGTACAATCTTACACTACAAATAATCTTGCTGTAGAATACAAATAATCTTGCTGTAGAATACTGACATTAGTAAAATTACTTGTACCATGAATATGGTCTGTTACTGAAGTTGTGTCATAGTTAAAAATCACTGTCCTTTAAGACTGTTTTGCAATCTGAAAACTGCTCAGATCAAGCCTAACACACTCCATCGGCTTCAACCATCCCCCTCACTGTCATTCTGGAAAGGCTGGTAAGTAGAGCAAGCACCACAGACCTTACCTGGCAAATGATGTCTCTGTTGGTAACACGCACAATCATCCTATATTTAGGGGTGTTGTACTTGTTTTTATCCTGAATTACCAAACGTTTGCGAGCATAGTAATCAGTTTTTCCCTCTGAAAAACAACAGTTACAGTGTGGAAATCAAGTGTGAAAGAAGTAGGGATATTCATCAATGACATTCAGTTATGTTGGAGTGAGTTTAACCGTACCTCTCCTTCTTCTGAATTTCACTTGGTATCTCTTGAAGTACGCCTTATTCTTGACAACTTTCACAAACCCCTTGAACAAGAAATACAACTGGACGTTATTAACGTACAACCACGTCAGCCAAGGCCACTGTAACTAAATGCGCCACAAACACAACCATGGTGGAGTCAGGGTTTCTGTCCTTCCCGGAGGAACTAATGCGCGCTTGTGCCCTTAACTTCAGACATTTCAGGAGAATCCCAGGACCTGAGGTCGTTAACCGAACGTCTGTCTGCACGGACTGACGCCGCAGCCGCCGGGCCGGTTTCTCCCGCTGGCCCCCGCCCGGGACAA
>NW_009720797.1:0-6338 GCF_000703405.1 Apaloderma vittatum
GTGCCGGCACGCGGCCGGGTGCCCTTCCCCTGCTCCGGGCCGGCGAGCCCTTGATAAACCGTTCGGGAGGAGTTGGTGTCAGGGCTCCAGTGGCGCAATCGGTTAGCGCGCGGTACTTATACAGCAGTACAAAGCCGAGCAATGCCGAGGTTGTGAGTTCGAGCCTCACCTGGAGCACAAAGCTTTTTTGGCGACGGAAAATGGGTTTTTTTTGGAGAGTCGGTCGCGAGGAAGAAAGGAAAAAAAGTTGACGGAAGAATTATGCAGCGCCGGTGCGTGCAGGGCGGTGCTGCTGTGGGTTTCGGGTGTGCTGGAGGGGTGGGGAGCAGCTCCCTGTGAACTGCCGGGCAGCGGCACACGCGGCCTCCGTGGACTGTTTTTACCGTCAAAGTGCACACATGGTATGTGTGGTTGCAGAGAGAACGTGCTCACACATCGACACAAAACTTGGGCGTTTGAAGCAGCCTGTCAGTGTGGAATAATGAACAGTTTCCTGGTAAAAGCTGCTCGTGTGAAATTGTGGGAAATAAAGGTTATTTTACATGATGGTGTTGAATACAGAGCACGTGGAGATACTGACCGGTTGCTACAACTGAAGGGCAAAAAAATCTCCCTCCTTACTTTGCTTCCTTCGTCAGTGACAGTATTTGTAACTGCACATTACCTTGGTAATGCTTTACAAACGTTGGCCGAAGCAGGAAGCAAAAATAATTCAAATAATTTCAGATTTCACAATTTGGGAGGTAGCAAGGCCACGGGAAAAGGACAGCTTCCTGGAAGAGAAGGTTGGGAGGCGCTGCCTGAATATTTAGACACAGGTCTTGTGAACCCACCTCGGTGTTAACATCTAGTCTGCTACTTTGACAATGCAATTTATATCAGAAAGTTCACTGAGACCTTCAACATCATGCAGCCAGATGTGCCTTTATTGCCCAGATCAGCCCATTAGTGTCTGTACTGCAGGCCTCAACTCTCTGAAGTGCCTCTTTAAGGTTTTTTATTACCACTTCTTCACTATTCTAGTTACTGATTTGTCCCCTCTGAATTTTGCGTTAACTTAATCAATGTCAGTACGGTGATGCCTGAGGCATGCACCATATCAGTGTAAGGATGTCTAAATCAACAGGAGAGATCTGTAACGTATCAAGGGGTGAATAAAATTTATCCTTTGCTTACACTGAGTTTTGCATTTTCTCCTTCATGCAGGAATCCTATGTCTCAGTGCTGAGTACACACAGTATGGAGCAGTATATGCACTGATGCTGGAAATACTGAAAAAGGAAAATAATGTTTTTGTGTAACTGAAAAAAAACCCCCCACAAAATACTAGCAGAAGGTGAGGGACTCCATTCCCTGGTTAGAGACTACTTTTTTCAGAAACTGAGGTGAGATAGCACTGCGCCCTCCCCAGCTTCCTCTGTGTGCCTCCATGCCTAGGCACTGGCTTCTACCCTCCCTCACCAAGGGGGAACCACTAGGTTTGCATTTGGGGTCTTGCTTTGTCATGCTGGGGCGGGGGGGGGGTTGCGCAGTTGTTGCCCAACGTGAGGTGCACAAAGCAGACGTTGCATTCACGGCTTTTTTGCAACTTGCCTCTGTGGTGCCAGATGGCAACCAGGACAAACAGCAAAAGCAACATGGTGCTGTGGCCTTCCTCGTGAGACCTCCTTCATCCCCTTGGGCCTGCCTTGGATTTTACCCTCGCTCCAAGATGACTTTTCTCTTGTGGAGAAAAAAAAAAACACACAAACAAACACCAAAATCACCCTGTGAAGCGACACTTCTTTTCATTCTTGTAGCAGAGGCCTTACTTCCTGATTGATTCCCATGTCTGACACCTGAGGGAAACATGAGGATTTCACACTGAAATCATGCTAAATCAGAGCAATTTATGGGGATTTACTAGAAATCCCTGTACAATGGAAGAATGTTATTTATTTAATGGATGTTTACAAAATAAAGCGAACCACTGCTAAAGCATGAGGACTTCCTGACAGAGTCAGGGCTGTGAAATTAAATGAAATAAACCCCTGTGGAGCGGTGCAGCTGGTGGTCCCTGGCTGTGGGCACCTGGGCAGGGGGCAATCCTGGGGTCTCCTCTCCCCCCCATCCCCAGGAGGTGCTGCTGTGGGGCTGGAGAGGCCTGGCAGAGTGGGAGGAGGAGGAGGAGGGGTGCAATGTTGGAGCTCAGGTCAGTGAGTCTGTTTTCTTTCCTTTTCTAGGGGCTTGCCGGGGGGAGGAGGTGAGTCTGGGTGTCTCTGGGGGAGCAGCTGGGATGAGGCTTAGGCCTGGGCAGGGTTCCTCCAGGGTGCATGAGGAGCCTGTGGGGTGCTGAGCTGGGGCAGCCCTTGTGCCCTCGCCAGCTCTGATGGGGTGAAGCGTGGAGTGCCTCTGCTTGTTGCTTACCTTTTCAACTTTTTCCTGAAAATTAGATGTCTTGCAGGCGTATAAAAGAAAGCATCTGGGTTTGTTTACACTAAGGTGTTGTTTGTTGGGTTTTTTGGTCCTGAGTTGTTGGTTAATGCTTTAATTCTAGTTGGGTGTGGCTTATATATATATAAATGTGTATATATGTATGTGTAAAGATACCTTTACATGATTATGGGAGAGGTCATAATGTCTGTGTGTGTGTGTGTGCGCATGCATGCTATCTTATTTTTTTAAAATCTTTAATGTATGCAGATAGTGTATTTAGAAAACACCTGTACGTGAGTGATGCAAAGTACCAGCTGCGCTCCTGTGATCTCCTTCCCCCTCCCTCCTCTCCGCCAAATAATATTGTGGTCCACCTGGGTCTCATTTTCCTTTTGAAAACCAACTCTCAGCTGTTGTCCTCTTCTCTCTGAGCTGGCAGTCGGTGGCCAGAGGCGCCCTGGCCTCAGCCTGAGGCTGCCAGGAGCTGATGAGCAGCTTGGACAGGCCAGAGGTGCTCCTGGAAGTGCACCCCAGAGGAAAGATTTCGCCATGGTGAGTCTTCCATGCTACCTAGTTTCCCTAGGGGCCTGCCCCTCCTAGTCTATGTCATGTTACTTTATTTCTCTGTTAATTTGCCTAGTGTGGACTGCGTGCCTGTAGGCCTATATCTGCCGAACTCTGAAATCTTTCCAGGGTCAGTTTTAAAACAGTCCCTCTTTAAAAATTTGTATTACTATTCATTTAAATATTGTGTACAGACTATGAGGGCTTGTTCTGGCTGCTCTGAATTTCCACTTACTGTTGGAAAGAAAGAGGACTTGCTTATAGCCACGGAGGAACGTTACATGCTTGTTGTTTATTGCTGGAAGAAGAATTTACAAAGGTCTAGCTGCTGCCTAATCTTGGAGAATTAATAAGAATCAGGTTGGGGAGCCAGCTTTGTGTTTACTCCTACATGATCTTACTCAAACAGAGGGACCTACAGGAATGAGGGATGCAGGATGTAGGAGAAGGAAAGGTAGGCTCATGCAGGAAGGATGCTTATTTCTACAAGTGGCAACTTTTGTTTCTGGCAAGATAGTACAATTTTGGTGTTTGTGAGGCTCTGGAGTGTTTGCTTAACCTAAGTTTCTTTGAATATATCAGTCTGGAAACTTCAGGGCTTGCCTTTCCTAACAAATGCCTATAAAAGCTTACGATAAAGACATGGCCCATGTAATTGTTTTGAAACTGAGGTAATAAATATTTTTAGTCTTTGCAAATAGTAAACAGTAAGAGTCT
Organism: Apaloderma vittatum; assembly: GCF_000703405.1. Taxonomy (NCBI): domain Eukaryota; kingdom Metazoa; phylum Chordata; class Aves; order Trogoniformes; family Trogonidae; genus Apaloderma; species Apaloderma vittatum. The sequence continues at coordinate 3,697 of NW_009720797.1, forward strand.
GCTCTTCATAACTTTTCCAATAGATGGCACTGTGGTCCCATGAAGCAAAGAAGAAAAACCAACCAAAGCATTCCCAGACATCCTAAAAATAGAAATCACTTGCCAAATTCTCTGTTGTGCACAGCGGAGAACAATAGGCAAAAATTCCAAGGGTTGCTTAGAAAATGAAGTCCACTGGAGGTATAGATGTGTTTGTTTTTTGGTTTGGGTTCTCTGCCATATTTCCCCCCCCAATATAACATCTTAAGGACATTTCTGAAGTTAAAACCTATTAATTAGTTGTGTTTGGAGTAACAGAAGTGGCTGGGATGTATCATGCTTTTTAAGTTTGTATCGATTCAGTACTGTGTCAAAGTATCAGCATAGCAGGCCTAGCTTAGATTCTTGTGAACAATTTTGTAATTTTTTAATAGCTGGTGTTAGAGGCTTTTGTGTGACGCTGCCTAAAGTCCAGGCAGCTGCTTCACATTGAGGCTGCCCATGCTATGGAGCTATTAGGCCTGGAAGCAGCAGCTGGGAGGAGAGGAACAAAATGTAGGTGCTCACGAACTGTGGGGAAGGACTTTCTTAAACCAAATAAAAATATGCTGATTTGTGAAGGGAAAGATAAGGTAGGGATGGGCAGGGTGGGGGAAAGGAGTCAGATAGTCACATGGAAGTTTCCCTCGTGAAGAGAAGGGCTGAAAGATGAAGGGAATAGTTGTGCTGATACAGGCTGATAGAAAGAGGAGAAATGAGAACTTGTAAGATCAGTAGAAAAAGAAGCTTACAAGGAGAAAAAAAAATCATGCATCCCTTTCTGAAACCAGGGAAGGGGATGTTACAAGGAGGAAACAAGAACAAAGGAGAAAGGGTAGGGAGGCAAAGACAGAACAGGAGGACGAAACATAGGTAAGGAAGCTTTAAAGGAAAAAAATAAAAATTGGGTGGTCTGGATGGCAGGGAAAAACAAATGAGTAAGTGCTAGCCAGTTAAGCCAACCTAAGATGGAGGTACTGTGGAAAGCAAATTGGCCTGTGCCTTTTGCTTGAGCAAAGAGTGATCCCAGGAGGTGAGTTTCTCTTCTCTGTGTATTTTGAGTGGTTACTTTAGTGTGACAATATAAGAGACCCTTTGGTCTCTCTAGGGATTGAAGCTGGTGTTGGGAGGACTAGAGAGCTCAGCTTTTGGGTTTGGAAAAGGAAGAAAATGAACAATCAGTACTGGATTTTTTTGCCCATTTAATTTTCTTGCTTCTGCTGAGTTTGCTGTGTTAGACTCTGCTTTTAAGGTGGAAAAAGACTCTTGGTTTCTTGAAATAGTTTTGGTGCAGCCCAAATATTTGAAACCTTGGAAAAATCTCAAAAGACAGCAAAACAAACTAAACCAGATCCAGAGAAAGAACAAGCTGGGGAAGCAGCTGAAATGGCAGGTGATAGTCAGAGTCTGCAATTAAAAATTTTGGAGGAATGCTCACTTGAAGCAGGAAATTGAGCTTCTACTGCCTGCTTTAGTTGAGAGATCTTTATACATGAGATAGCACTGCCATAAATCTGCTAAGAAATATTTCTATAAATTTTACTATGAAGTTGTATGTACAAAGGTTGTGGGGGATGGTAAAGCATCATTTTTAAAACATTTGTCTTCTGAAAAGATTGTATTGATCCTTAGGAGGCAGTTGTGCTGCCCATCGTGTGGCTGTGTGGTGTAACTCAGAGATTCAGATGGTTTTCTAGTTTAGTGAGGCTGTCAGATTAGTCATAAACATGAACATCCAAAATTGTTTGACTTCACTGCTTGCATTTATTTTCCATATATCCTGTCCATTGAAGTGGAGATGAGATATGGTGAACTATACATCTTAAATTGAAATGCTATTTACGTGCTGTTTGAAGGAAGAGTTTAAAGAAACATATAGATTGATCCTTAAGGAAAGTCACATCTGGCTTGTGCCTGCATGTATGAAAGCTATTTAATATTTTAAAGCTGTTAATAACGCAAGTTTATGTTGCTTTGATGAGCTGCATCCTAGAAAATGGTGTTCTCACTTTTGTGAAAACTTGTATACTCTTGCAGCAAGCTGAAGATGTCTTGGAAATGAGAATATGGCCACATTTCCCAGTACTTCCAACTCCCTCCTGAGGGGCTCAACTCGTCTCCCACTTTGGCCGAGTTCTCTGAGGGTTTCTGTGGGATATTTAGAGGACAGCAGACATGTTTTGAACAAGCCAGGCGGCCTGTTTTTAGACAGATTTTAGGCCTCACTTGACAAGAGTTTGTGAAGGACATTGTGAAGGTCACTTGTGGTTGGAAATATGCTGAAGCAAACAAAAAGAAGGAGCTGTGGCTGGTGTATGTGACTGAAAACAGAAACAAACCCAGGCTGCAGGTAGGAAGAAACAGGAGCGTGATCAGCAGCGAAGAGCGAATCAGCAAAAGGAAAACAGCGCGTGAACAGGAGCATGGACTGCGTGTGCTTGTTGTTAATAGCCGATCGATATAGAGCATTTAGAAAACAAGGACGTTGGGAAGTGTATATTAACTGCGTTAGTCCATTAATAAAGTGGCATTTGCTTGATCACATTGATCGTCAGCAGTGTCCGTGACTTTTGCGTCATCAGATGGCGCCCAAAACAGGGACCCTCAGATCAGCGTTGAGCACT
>NW_009720798.1:0-247 GCF_000703405.1 Apaloderma vittatum
TGGCTGTCACCATGTCGTGCGTGTTAACAAGTGCTTCTGTCCCCGTGTCCCCATGTCTCTGTGTGCTCGTGTCCTCAGGTCAGTGATTCCCCATGTCCCTGTGTCTTCATGTCCTTATGTCCCTGTGTCCCTCTGTCCCCGTGTCATAGAATAGGCTGGAAGGGACCTCAGAGATCATTCAATCCAACCTCCCTGTCACGGGCAGGGATGCCTCTCAGCTAGATCCGGTGACACCTGGGGAGCCCAC
>NW_009720798.1:653-896 GCF_000703405.1 Apaloderma vittatum
TGTTGCCATGTCCCCATGTCCCTATATGTCTCTGTATCCTCATGTCCATAGGTGTCCCCGTATGACCCTATGTCCCCACATCCCCATATCCGTGTGTCCCCGTGTCCCCATGGCCGTGTGTCCTCGCTCTTCCCCTCCACTCCGCTCCGGATTCCGCTCTCCGCGCTTTCACCCCGCTCCGCTCCCCTTAAAATCCAGACTCCGGGTTTTACCCTCCCCACCGCTTCGCCCGCAGGCTTCGGC
>NW_009720799.1:0-3656 GCF_000703405.1 Apaloderma vittatum
CTCGTCCCCACAGAGATGTGTCCTTGCTGGGAGCAGCGCCACAGACACCCCGCAGTGCTTGTGAGACTGAGGCAAGGAGCTGGTGAGTGAGCTGAAGGCTTTTTACTAAAATACGTGTGTGTGTCCCACAAAAAAAGAAATCTAGGCAGTTTTGCCTGATTTTTAAAGCTGGCTGCCAGCAAAGAGTTTCTTGTAGCATCCCTTCGGTACGAAACACAGCAGCACACCCCACCACAGCCGTCTTCTGGAGGCTGCCACCAGAGATTTCTCCCTCCTCTCTCCACCCCTCGTACCTCGAGGCACCCCGAAACCTTTAGCAGGAAAGCACTGCTCGAGGAGAGAAATAAATGCATAGACATCTCCTGGTATTTATTCCACCGGTTGTAACAGTACCATGGCACGGGGACAGCATAGGAGATGGAGAGACACTCAGCTGAGCACAGCGCACAACCACAGCACGACAGAGGAGGAGGAGGAGGAGGAGGAGAGGGATTTGTTTTTTGTCCCTTATGGCTTGGTTCTTCACCTGGAAGGAACAAGGACACGAGTGGATCCCACCCCGGGAGAAGGAGGATGTGCCACCACCACGCCAGGGGAAGGCTGAGGGGGTTCAGATCAGCACCCAGGAGGGATGTAATTCCTCTCTGGCATTAATTCAGGCTTTAGCCTGCTGCTCCTCAACACCCCCCTTCCTGCTGGTGGGATCATATAGCAGGTCCTTCCCCGCCGACTTCTTTGAGAGAGGCCCTCAAGGGCAAAGCGGTTGGTTTTTCTTGCGCGGACAGGATGTTATTTCTCGTGTGAAGGGTACGGGGTGCGGGGAGGGGGGGGACGTTTCACATTGCGCCTCGTCCTTGCGAAGCGAATGGGAGCTTCCCTGTCATTTCTAGGAGGCTCAGTAGGAACACGTCTGCAGAGACACGGTGTGTGGAAAGCCTTTGCTGACCGGGTTCAAGAACACTCCAAGGTCGCTCGGGGCTTCCCTTCCCTGCAACCCCCCCATTTCCCCAGCTCTCACTAAAGACACCCACTGCCACAGGCACAGGAGGAGGCATTGAGGTACGGGGAGGCTCTAACCTCAGACTGGAGAACAAAACGAAAACCACACATCAGGGACATCTGGGTCGGGGACTCGAGGCTTCATACGTCTCGGTAAGGAGGACCCGACTCACACAAGGCAAGGGTGACAATATCAGTGGGGTCCCCGCTGCAGGCAACAGCCACCGACAGACCCTTCGCTGCAACCCTTCTCCCCCACCATCGTGCCGATGGGGAGGGGGCGCTCAGCCAGGTCACATCACGGCGCATTTCTCCGCCGATTGCTTCAGGTCCTCTAGCGTGGCCGAAGCTTTGTCTTTCAAGGAATCAAGGTCCAGGTTCTGGATGTTGCTGAGCTGGCCGATAACCGAGTTCTTCTCTTCCTCCTCTTCGTTGTCCTGCTCGATCATCTTGGCCAGCTCTTTGGGCAGCTCCACATCACCTCCCACCAGCTGGATCTGGTTGTCGTCTGTCTCATTCTGAAGCAGGATGGGAAGAAGATTAGGAGGGGGTGATGCTGAAAGTGGAAAGGAGGGGAACTTCTGGAGGCATGAAAATGAGGTTCCCAATGTGGGCTTTGAGCTGTCTTCCCATGTTAAGGTCCGTGGGGTTTGGTCCCTGAGGCTCGGAGCCGTGCTTGATGCTGACCCCGATGGGCACAGTGAGAGCCGAGATGAAAACCTGAGCGTGCCAGCATCAGTATAAATTGGCTTTCAGCTCACATCGGGAGGGGTTGGGGAGGTTTAGGCACCCAATTAAGCTACACGTATGCTTAATGCCTGCGCCCACCAGAGATCGGGGTCAGCTCTGCGCTGGAGAGCCACAGGGAGACTTTGCAAGAGGCAGCCCGGCTGCCAAGCGGGATCAGTAATGAACAGAAGAAACTTGTCGAGAGATTAGAAGGGACATTTCAAGCACGAGAAAGCAGCAAAAGGAGCGGGGGGCCAGATCTCAGCAAATCCCTGTTTCCCCTGGAGAGGAAAAAAAAAAAAATCTCCACCTCTTCTTTTTCTGCCTTTTGGCAGGGGAAAAATATAGTCTCCAGCTGTTGATTTCCTGGCAATAAAAGGGGTGGGGGGAGCAGTGGGGTGCGCTTCCAGGCCAGCTGAACAACATCAAACAATCTGAACAATATCACTTGGCTTAGCTGACCTTTCTGAACTAATATTAGCTCAGCTCCAATTTAGACTATTCACCGCTGAAAGGCTCTTGCTGAATAAAGGGTGGGTTTGGGGGGAGAAGAGCTTGCGGCAATTCCAAGAATGGCTGAATTATCCCTTGATTAAACTGTTTCTAGTGAATCGTTCATTGGGGTGAAAATTCCAAAATAGGAGTTTAGGTAGGAATCATTTGCCAAGTAATCTGGGAAGAGGAGCTGGCTAATCCAGCTGCAACTCCAGCTCCGCTCCCAGCTTCAGGGCTGAGAGTCCAGTCTGAAGGCAGCTTTCGCTCATCTGGGTGGATTTAGGGGGCAAACGAGAGGAAAAGGGGCATCAAGTGAGGCAGAGGGTGTGTGTCGGGTGTCCTGCTGTTTGGTGCTGGGGGATTGTGGGGCTCAGGAGTGATGGGAAGGCTCTAAGCTTTGGGTGGAAGGACGCTTTTTAGGGGAACTGATTTACACTTGGGTTTTGTAGCTCCAAATCCCACCCAGATGAGGGGCAGGACCCCTCCTTGCAGAGCAGGGGTGTTGTCTGTGTCCCCAACCACCAAGGCGCCCTATCAGGGCTGTGCTGGGGCTTAGATCCCTGTGTGTCCCCCCCACGTGCCCGGCACGGCCGTACCTTGGGGAGCCTGTACTTGTCTCGAAAGTGGGACCTGACTGTGGCCCTCTCTGCCTTGCGCTGGGCAAACTGGGCATCTCTCTCCATCCTGTGAACCACATCAGTCAGTTACCAGCATCTGCTGGCCCCAGCCCCACAGTTTGAGCATCTTCTCCCCTCCTCCCCAACCCGGGTAACCCCCCATCTCCCAGGTCCCCACAATTTCCTCCCCCCCAGCACAGCCTGAAAGGAGAAAACAATCCCATCTCCCGGGCGAGGAAGCGGATTAAGGGATTAGGGGGTTCATTAAACTCCTTCATGGCCCTGCCACCCCCCAGCCTCCCATGCACGGATGGGGGCCCACAGAGGGAGCACCCTGTCCCTCACCGGGACCCTGTGAGTTCATCCCATCCAGGTATCCAGCGCCAGTCGCACTTACTTCTCCTCCACCAGCTGCAGCTGATATTCCTCGTACTCCTCACGAGTCATACCCTGCGCTTCGGCTGGAGACTTCTCGCTCTCGCTCTTCTCCTCGCCACCCAGGCCACCAGTCAGGTTCTTCAGCTGTCCCCCCACCATGCTCTTCACCATGAATGCCATGGTCACGGTTCCAGGGGCCGGGAATCCCGGGCGTTGGGGAGCTGGGGTGCGGAACTCCTACAGAGCTGGGATGCTGGGAGAATTGGGGTTAATGGGGAGAAGGGATTCTGGGGTACCGAGGGAAGATGGGGATGCTGAGTTATGGGAGAGACCAGGGAACTGGGTTAGGAGTGAGCTGGAGTGTTGGGGAACAGAGGTCTACTTGGTGCTGGGGTGCTGGGAGCACGGAGTTCCCGGGGAGCCGGGATGCTGTGGAGG
>NW_009720800.1:0-5944 GCF_000703405.1 Apaloderma vittatum
GACAGGCTAACGTAGATAAGGGCTAATATTGGCCTCTGCAGCCTGTCCTTAGGGTACATCTCTGATTGTGGTAAAGCAGCCTTCACGTTTGTGGCCCTTTGGCTAGTTTGGAGAGGATGTCCAGGCCAGACTGTTAGGGATTGATTGATTGTTTATGAGGCTTACTGTTGAATACCTTACCAAAGTGTTAGAGCAGCCTGACTGGTGACAAACCAGTGACCAGGGACTTCCTCCTGTCTGTGCGCATCAGAGCCCGGTGACACTCGCTGCCAGGGTAGGAGAGGCAGGCGAACTGGTGCTTCTGCTCTGCAGATACACTGCTTCTGCTCTGAAGATACACTCAGAGTATGCGTGTGCTGGGCTGTCTCAGCAGACCCGCCGTGGTGGCCTCCAGAGGAGTGAAATGGTGGCACAGAGCCGTGACCAGATCACCAAGGTGACGTGCAGTGTAATCCCTGCAGGGCGATTACCTCGGGTGTCAAGTGGAGCTCAGGCGGTGTTCGGCACCGTTGGCACACGGAGGCTGAGGGCGCAGGGAGAACAGAGAGTTGCACCTCTTTGTGATGCCAGTGGGCTGAGGGAGCCCTCCCACAGGTGGGACGCCGGCTCATAGTTTCACTGATCTGAGGTCTCTTCTTGCTGCCATTGACCTTTATGGAAATTGGATGAGGCCCAGAGCTTGCAGCCGTGTTTTCTCCACCAGCCAACACCTTTGGCTTGTCTCCCTGTTGGCAGAAGCAATACCGAGGCCGTCGGCGTAGAGCTAGTTTAGCCGTGTTATCACAAGAAACGAGGAGACGGCAGGAGCAGTTGTTTTACGAGTTGAACCTGCTGCACGTCGCTTCCAAGTCTGTGATGAGCAAGAAACACGTGTTGCTTCGTGTGCAGCTGAGCACAAGTTCCGCTGTGTTTTCCCCGCATGCCAGTGTGATGTGTTCTTCTCTGTGCCCTGTCTTGGCTTCTGTGTTTTTGTCATCTTTACTTGTAGTTTCATGCTTCTGTAAGGCTTGTGAAAGTTCTGGGAAAATGTTCACACCGAAGGCTTTAGGTGTGTGTTGATAGTGAAGCCAGGCAGAGTGTGCAAGGGGTAGGGCACCGGCTTGTTGGGTAACAGAGATTTGTGTAAGGGAGTCCTTGTTGCCTCTGACTTGGGTTTTTGGAGCCCCTGAGTTAGGTAGGTGTACGAGGCTGTGAGGAAATACTAGAATAATAAAAGTCCAGTCTTAACCTAGAGAGGTTGCTTTGTGGGTAAGGAACGGTTTGGGCAGATGAGGGTCCCAGGGGATAGGGATACCAAAAAAATGGTGTCAGGTACTGTGAGCAAATCAGAAAAGGGAGAAAGCTGAGAACAGCTTTCTCATACAGTGAGGAGTGTGCTGGGACCCACTGAAATGTGCAGGAGGTGCTTTGGGGGTGCTCACATGGGGCATCTCTGAGCTCTTAGGGGCTCTTCTGACCACATCTCCCAAGACGAGACACCAGCCGCCCCCAGGTGTGGTTCGATTTCACTCCTGGGCTCAGGAAACAGGCGCTCGCTTCTAAAAATGAAAGGATTTCATTCAAAACACAGACATTTGTCAAATTACCTCTCAGTTTTAACTTGTTTGGTAATTTTGACTGGATTTGATGTTTGTTGAAACATCAAACATGATGCTTGCCCTCCTTGCCCCCTAGGGCCGGGACGAGCCACGGTGAGTGCTCTGCAGGTGGAGTAGAGAGAACCGTGTGTGCCGCAACGTTGGGATTCCTCTCCAGCAGCATTTGCGTTACCTGCTCTAAATAACCCACTGTTTAGTCACCTGGGACCTACCCCAGTTACCTTGCTGTGGTTTTGCTGTCTCACTAGCTTCTGTAAATGCTCTGAGAAGTGAGCGTAAAAATGTTTATTCTTATTTTCATACGCTGTCTCCAGTGAGCTTGAATTTCCTATGTTGTAACTAGGAGTAGTTTTTTTTCTCATTTCGAACTGCTCAGCCAGTGGTTTTGTCACAGTGTCAGGAGTTTCATTGCACCAAGTGCTGCATAAACCCAGAACCTCTCTTTTTCTGTTTTCCTTAGCACGTGGTAGAAATTTCAGGGAACAAGAGTTCACTTAAGACTGTGGGACTGCAGAGGCCAGAGAGCGCTTATCTGAGGAGTCCTACAAGGCAAAAAGAAGAGCTCGGAGTGGCCTGGCTGTGCAGCACACATAGCTCTGTGTGTGTATGGCAGTTCTGGGGTTTGGCTGGCAGCACAACCACGTCCTGCTCCACCAGCCCGCTGGCCTGGAGCGAGCACAGCAACAGCGCTCTTGACTTCAAGGTGGTGAACCTGAACCACAGCAAAGGGACTAGAGCGGGTTGTTTAAAACATCACAGGATTGTTCTTGAACAGAAGCGTGTGGGCTGTGGTCAGGCCATAAGTTGGGGCTTGAACTTTGAGGAATATCAGGAGATCAGTTGGGCAGGGGGAGGGTTAAGAGAAGGGCTCAGTCCATCCATCAGTGGTCGGTTTTGTGTTGGAACAGCCACATTCAGTTTGCTTGCCCATAGGAAGAAAGAGATCAGGCTTCTGGCTGTAAAATCTGAGTGGTGCTTCCTTCAAATCCTGCTGTTCTTGAGAGACCCTGTGGAGAGAGAGAAGTTGCTCGGTGTTTACAACTTGTGTGTTGTTGATCTTTTGTAGCTTGGGAGTGTGCGCAGGGGAAGGCTGGATGTGGTTTGGTTTTTTAGCCCAGAATGCCCTTGGGACAGCCCTTCTCTGTCGTTTACCCCCAGAGATTCTGCGAGGTTCTGTGATTCTGTGAACCAAGACGGGCGGCAGCACCCGGGGTTGGACGTTGGTTTTCGTGCTGTTGGTTGACTGGTTGCTTGTCCTTTGCTTCACTGCTTGAAAGCCAAGAGAGAGAGGCCGGGCCTGTGGCCTGATGTGCCGGCTGCGGTGCCTGAGGCTCGCGGTGCCTTCCTGGAGCATCCCACCGGCGAGAAGAGCAGGCAGGAGCCTTTGTCCCAAGAGAAGATTTTTCCAGCCTGGTCGTCTGTTCTCTCTGGATGTGGGAATCTTGTGCCTTGCGCTGCTCCGAGACACAACCGCGATTTTCTGTGACCGTGTTCACCAGGATGGGCACAGTGAAGCTGCGCCGGGCTGAAGGCCTGAGGTCAGGAGGCTCCACACTTGGCCTCGTGGCTTCGTCGGTGCGTCAGAGCGACTTTGCCGGTCGCATGGCTCTTGTTTGAGCTGGGAGAGAGTGTCTGCAGGAACGGTCCAGAGCCTGTTGCGTTTGTCTGGGGAGGGGGAAGCTGCCCGTGTATCAGTACCAGAATAACTTGTGTTTCTGTAGCTACGTGTGCTCAGACAGCCCCAGCCTCAGCACCAGTTTGTGCAGTCGAGCGCAGGTCGCTGCCTTGGGTCCTTCATGGACCACGAGCCCCCGCAGTGACACCGGCTGTACGAGCACCGGGAGCCAGGGAACTTGATTCTGGCTTGAGCTTGGCCATATCTAGAGTTGTACCAAGGATCTGAGGGGATTTCTGGTACAATCACATGGTGGCGAGGCTGGGTTGCTGCTCTGGCAGCAAGAGCACAGAACATCAAGGATCTGGGTGAGCTTTTGGGAGCACAAGAGGAGGTTTGCGTACTGTTCTTGCTCTCCCTCCGGGCTGGAGAATCCCTGCATCAGTGCTCGCAGCCTCCCTGCTCCTTTCTCCCACTTCTCTGCGGGGTGCAGTGCAATCCACGTGATTCCAGACTGTGCTTTCTCTTTCAGGACGCGCACAACTGCATCCCCGAGCTGGACAGCGAGACAGCCATGTTCTCGGTCTACGATGGACACGGAGGTAACCGCACCCGCTGTGGTCTTCCCTGAGCCTCTCGGAGGCCGCTGCAGCAAGCGCCTGCCTCTCATTAGAAATTCTGCTCCTTCTTGGGAAGCATTTTTGTTGGTAGATATCGTCACCTAAGGTTCTGGAAGTTTCCTGGGGTTTCTAGAAGGAAAGTCGTGGGTTGATAAGAAGTTGAAACAAGGTTTGCATTCCATCTTCTGAAAACGTTAAGAATGGCTCTTTCCTTGGTGGATAAGCTGGACAGGATCGTCACGCAAGAGCAGTGGCAAGGAAAACTACGTGAGCGTGGACCAAAGGTCTGATGCGAGTCAGCGTGTCCTGGCAGATCCCTCCCCAGCCCCCAGCAGTAAGGGCTCCCTGCACTAGGAGTTGCAGCCATTCGTTCTGTCTGATAGACATGCTTGACTTCTTGATGAACTAACTCCTCATGAATTTGTCTAATTGCACATTAAACTAGGTTTATATCTGTGGGGATTATTTGCATGGGATGTTTTGTACAGATCTTTATTATTTGGAAAAAAGACTTTAATCTAAATCTGCTGCCTGATACTTGCCCGGCAATATCCCAAACGCTTAGGAGAAATGAGTGACTATTGGTTAGGTTTGTCCTCCTTGGTTGTTTTTTTTTTTGGTCATAGTCTAGATGTGCCACATGCTTTCGGATAGGCTGGCTGGAGCTGCCCTTATGTCTCAAGTCACAGACCGACTGTAGATTTATGGTGACATAAGTGTTTTCTGCTTTGTTCTCCATTTCTTTCCGAACAATTCCTAACAGCATGTTAGCTGTTTTGATACAAATGAGCTGTAAGATGGCATTTTTAGAACTCTGTTCCCAGTTTCGTCCAGATCTTTACTTAAGTAGTAGCGACTGGGTTTGAGTCAGTGCATACGGAGGTTGGTTGTCTTTTTCACGTTCTTGTCTCTCTGCCAGTGAGGAGTTTCATCTGTCAGTATCACAAAAAAGCACAAGATCCTCTTGTTAAATTTTGCAGTTTGTTTTAGATTTGATCATCCTGCATGAACCACTGCTCCTTACCGGCCTCTTTTCCAGATTATTTGTGGAGATCTTGAACAACGTAAGTCTTCAGGGAACTCTGCCAGTCCAGTGGTCATCCTCCATTTCGAACACCGTCTGCTTCTCCCAAACCTTACTTCTTCTCCTGTGGTAGCTTAGTATAGAAACCGTGTGGTGATTTGTTGAAAGTTTTTTGAAAATCTGTACAGAGTAGGTCATCTAAACTATGTCCTCCTGTTTGTCAACTCTTTGAAAAAACACTGACCCGTTTGTGACCCTCTCTGCTGTATATTTGACCCCTGCCCATCCTACGTATGTGTCCACGTAGCTGCTGATTCTATTTATTACAGCTCCCGCTGTTTGCTGTGTTCACACACCAGATAGGCTGGTCTGTAGGGCTGTGAACCCAGTTTCCGTCATGGTCGGAGGCTTTTTCATTTATTTTTCGGTATGATATGTATGCCCTTCAGTTCTCTGATGATGGAGCAGATTCAAGTGGAAGGTTACATACCATTGTCTGTAATTTCTTGCTTTCCTTTAGAACTGAGTTACCTAATTCTGCCAATTTGTAAATAAGTGTTTAAGACCGTGTTTTTCCAAAGTGCTTATTTAAAAGGTCAGCCTGAGTAGGTAGCTGACGTGTAGCTCTTCAGAAGATGTAGTCTCAGTCTGAAGCATTGAGGTTTAATGTTTTGAAATTATTTTCCTCCTGAGTGTCATCTCAGAGCACGCAGAGACCTGGAGGGAGCAACTGCTGATATCCTGAAGGTTATCTCTGAGAAAGTGGGCACGATAGGTTGGTTGACAGGCAGGGAAGGACAAAGGGAAAAGGTTACAGGGATTTAGCAACTACTGAACTCGAAGTTATTTCTTACAGAAACTCAGAAGCCATTTGTAAGCATCTAAAGAAACGCAGGTAAGTTGCATCCAGCAAAAAGTGGTCAAGAATGAATAACATCAAACCAATCTGTTCTTTTAGATCAGTGTCTTAGTTCCTCAGCAAGCAGGAGGATCTGCTTCATGTGTTGGGTTTTAGAAAGGCTTTAGACACTCTGATGACATTCCTGCCGGTGGAGGACATGAAGTAACGTGGTTGGGGTTTTCAGCA
>NW_009720800.1:5956-9392 GCF_000703405.1 Apaloderma vittatum
ATTCAAGACAGATATTAGGGAAAGGCTTTAATCAGAAGGGCAAAGCGCTGGCATTGTTTTCCAACTTGTGTTTTAGGTTTTCCGACTTGTGTTTTAGGTTTCCAGTGATTGAATCTCTTGGCTCTTCCTAGACAAACCTTATCAGGAGCGATACAGATACAGTTGAACCTGACAGAAGAATAACTTTTGCCCATACCTACTTTTGTATGATTTTATCAGTCCGTTAATTCTTTAGTGAGAAACAGTTTCTCAGAAAACATAAAAGAAGGTTTTAGGGTGGGAACGTCTCTAAGCTTCATTAACTGCCAGTGCAAACAATGAATTTAGGTTTTCTTTTATATCTTGCTCATCTGTCAGCCTGAAACTCTCCAATAAGCTGCAGACAGGTTGGGAAGAATTTTTATTATTGTGTTATTTGAAAAATGGTGGGATTGTGTGGAGTTTTTTCATATTTAGCACTTCATTTCACTCATCAGATTTTCTTTTTATGTTTTCCCCCTCTGGACAAGACTTCCAGTTTCTGAAAGATGCTGCTGTGGGGTTTTTTTGCCTCCCCCAGTTTCCTTTTTATTTGCACTGACCTGCTCACCCCCAAGTCTTGGAGGACGCACCCAGGTGCTCTGCACCTCTGGTGGGGCGGTTCTGGGCTTGATCATCTTGAAGGTCTTTTCCAGCCAGGACTGTTCTGTGATTCTGTGGTCAGTCCCTACTGCTATCTACTCCTGCCTCATCCTTTGAGCTGTTTCTTTTCATTTCCTTTTAATAAGCACTTAGCTCCCCCTTTTCCAAGGTCAACATTATCAGAGTGAGATTTTCTTTTTCCTCCTGCTGGGCTGTTTAATTTGAACAGTGCAAGCCTGGCTGTAGTGTTTTCCCATCACCCTGTTCTTGGTCTCCTTTGGATCTGCCTTGGCCTTCTGCCTGCCTGTCACTAGCTCAGGGTGTGAGTTCATACTCCAGTTTTAAAATTTTTCTTTTCCTCTTTTGGCGCAGAATTCCAATCTGTAGAGCTTCTGTGATATTTGCTGTTAGCGGGGCTATTTGTTATTTGATTCTGAGCTGTCTTTGTTTTGTGTGTGTCTAAATACAGATCAGATCTTGGAGTGGGATGCACATTCAGGCTTGTGAAGATGCGATGGGACGGGTTTGTGCATGTACACACACCGAAAAAGATTTGATCTAGGAACCTGTATCTCTGGAGGCCTTTTTCTTGCCTCAGTTTCTGCCTTGAGGCTGCTGCCCGTTCTTGCCTTCACATGCCGGGTTCAAGCTCCTGGAGACAGAGAAGTCGTTGGGTCTTGAGTGCTCTGGAGCCAGCCTTCCCTCAAATGCAGAGAAAGAGGAAATAGGGAACAAAGTCAATCTGAACGTGAGTCCTGCTCGTAAAACTGACTCATACGCAGGGTTTGGCAGCGGTGTGTAGCTGTGCAGGCGTAAGCTCGGAGACCTGAACTTCCCATCCATGCTCTCACTGTTCTGCCTGGTCTTGCAGACATCCTGAAAACTCTATGTGCTCTTTCACAAACAAAAGCGACGTCTGTTTATAATTTTAGAATCACAGAATGCGTTGGATGGGAAGGAACCCTTAAAGGTTACCCCCTGCAGGGACCAGGGACATCTTCACCTAGATGAGATTACTCAGAGCCCCATCCAGCCTGACCAGGGATGGAGCCTCCAGCACCTCTCTGGGCAACCTGTGCCAGGGTCTCACCACCCTCATAGTGAAGAACTTCTTCCTAATGTCTCATCTAAATCTGCCCTGCTCTAGTTTAAAACCATTGTCAGTTTTGTAGGAACATAAAAGCATGCACATGGGAGAATCCTCCAGATATTTAACTTTTTTCACTGAGTTCAGTGCTACACATTATATATTTTACTTCAGCCTCCTGAAGACCTTCCTACTCCCCCATCTGTGTCACGTAAGCAGGAACCAGCGCTGAGGCTTTGGCATTACTTGGCTAGATGCTGCTCCTCCAGGCAAAGCTGATAAAATGATTCGTGGAGACTTCTGAGAGTTTTGCAGTGGGTTTTGCACTGGAGGTGTGGAGGATGCAGCCCTGGATTTGCTGTTGGGTATGAACTGTGGTTACAGTCGAGTGATTGCATTCCCTAAGTGTTCAGCCCCTGAAGGCTTCGGACATCCCCAGCAGCCAAAGGCACTCTGCACCCATAGGTGCCTCTGCTTCTCCTCTGTCCCACTGCTCAGGGAAGTGTGAAGAAGTGGAAATTGCATTTGGTGAGGCTTTCTTTTCCCTGCAGCCCTGAAGCTGCCAGCACCAGACTCCTATTGCGCTTTAAAAGGCACCATGGAGTGTGTAGAGCCTTGGCTGGAAGCGGAGAGCAATGGGCTTTGCTCTGGCCCCGGGGAGCCAGTCCTGCTGGCGAGCCTGCCCTGGGGAGGAGAGAGCCTGTGCGACCGTTCCTCACACACACCGTGCTCTGCTGCATTGTGCTCGTGCACGCGTCCTTGTCTTGCTTGAACAAAATCATTCGTTTTCTGGGTGTTTGTATCTTTGGAAAATTCATTCCGTTTTACTGCTTTGAAGGTCAGTTTTGTGTTTCAGAGAGCTCTTCTCAGCTTCTGCGATTTCACTGGAAGAGTTGTCTCAAATGCTTGTTACAGGTGAGGGCAGCCAGGACCCTTGGCTGTAGGTCTGCTGAGGGAGCCACACAGCCCTGAGCACTTCGTTCATTGCTGAGGCTTTAGGCACGTCTGATGCCCAGGTGAGCACGAGCAGTTTGGGGAGTATTTCATCCCACTGGATTGTCTGTTGCTTCTCTATATGGCCACAATTATAAGAGTGTGAATTTGTATGTGTAACACAGTGATGGAAATCTTCACAGAATCCTAGAATGTCTTGGGTTGGAAGGGAGCTCAGAGATGCTCTAACCCACCCCCTGCCATGGGCAGGGACGCCCTGAACCAGCCCAGGTTGCTCCAGCCGGGCCTGGGCCATCTCGGGGGGGGGGCCAGCCACAGCCCCTCTGGGCAATCTAGTCCAGAGTCTGGCCACCCTCGTAACCTCAGTTCTGAGGCAGTGCTGTAGTAGGTGAGGCACTGTCGGAGGAAAGCAGCGAGGGACTGTAAAAGGAGCAGGGAAGTCTTTCCCCCTGAGATTCCCGTTCGGTCCCCATGTGTTACCTGATCTAGTCGAGAGGTGGTGTCCCTGGCGGCAGGGAGGCTGGATTAAAATGATCTCTAAGGTCCCTTCCAGCTTAGGCCATTCTACGATTCTGTGATCTCTGTGGTCTGTTCGGGCAGTCCCTGTGTCTCTCTGACGGCTGCTCTTCTCCTCTCCCCCTCATCCCGTGCCCCAGCTGGGCTTGTCGTGGCGTTGAACCTTCGATCCTTAGTGGCATTGGCAGGAAAGGGCCTTGGTAAGGAGCACCTTGCGGGACCGAGGGGTCTCTATCGGCTTTTGTGATGATCTGGGTC
>NW_009720800.1:9403-13637 GCF_000703405.1 Apaloderma vittatum
CGCAGAGGGAGGACGCTTGGTGTTCAGTGCAGACAAGACCTTGATGAGTAGACTAAGTTGTAGCCCAGTCCGGGAGTGCACTGTGTAATGAACAAAAAGGAGCCATTAGCGTCCACCAGGTAATTACTGTGATTGCTCCCAGGCTGAACTGGAAATGCTCCCTTGCTTCGGCTGGCCCCTGTGGGCAGAGCCCGCTCGGTCGGCGCATCGTGCCCCGCAGTGCGGAAGAGCTGCTCCGTTACACCCTTGCAGAGGCTTTGTCATTGGGAAAAACCTTGTGGGTTTCTTGCTGTCCAGAAGTGCTGAGAGGGAACACCTTAGTCCATCTGCCTGTGTGCTGAAGACCAATTCCCTGAGCGCGTTCAGTTTCTCTGGCCGCCGCAGCAGCAGCAATGTGTTCTGTGTTACAGACTGAGCTCAGGAAACCGGCTGGGCTCCCTGGGAGGCTGAGCTTGCAGCCGGACCCACAGTCAGTGAGCTGAGCCCAGAGCTGCCTCCCGCGCACCGAAGGGACACACGCCCGTCCCATTTGAGGGCTTGATTGACGGACCATCTTCCGCAGCCAAAGGACTCCAAGGGAGAATTTGGTTTTCCTAGATCTTTTGGTTAAAACACTGTGAGTGAGCACCTTTGTATCCCCTGAGCAGGGGAGACGGGGTGCTGCCACAACCAGCTCCGCTCGCAGAGGTGGCCTGGTTTGAGCTGCAGCCAACAAAGAGAGAAGTCCAGGGAACTGGCAAAAGGCTCCTGTGTGACACCTCGTCGCTTTGCAGCAGCAGCGGGAGTTGTGCAGCTGCATGGCAAACAGCAAATATTTTGTGTCTTTTGTGGAACCCACAAATTCTCTTGCAGTAATTTGTCTTTGAGGAGCCGCAGTCAGGCATGTTGGATGTTCCTGGATCACTGTTTAATCTCCGTGTCCCCGTTTCAGAGAAGCAACTTGTTTAACTGCCAAAGCTTTCCACATTGGGGTTGACTTCCTGCTTCTGTGGTGACCGAGCAAGATCTCTCTCTGTCACGTTGCTCTGTGCAGGCTCACAGAAAGCATCTTCGGGCTCCAGCCCCGTGCCCCGCCAGCTCACCGGGTACGTGCTGCGGCCAAGGCTGCAAAGCTGCCAGCGTCTTTCTCACATCAAGCCACTTGTTGCTGTGAAGACAATCCCTTATCCCTAGCTGCGGCAGAAGGATTGCGTAGTTCGCTCATCTTTTCCATCTGGTGGGTGATCAGGTGTCCACGCTGGTATTATTAGATCTGTCAGCTGCTTCCAGCAGCGCAGATTGCACCGAGCTGCCGCCTCGCCTGCGCACCCCGTGGGGCGGGGAGGGGGCTGCCTTCGGTTGCTCTCTTCTCCCTTTTTGATCTCAGCACGTACCCGCAGCCAGAGCTGTTTCTTGTCCTGTAGCTCCTGGTTTGGGGTTAGACGTTCCTGCAGTTCTAATTGTCCTCCTCCATGGACTGCTGAGGCACGCACAGTGCGCTGCCTCGCCTGGGGGAGCACAGCGCTGCCGTGTCTACATCTCGGCCGAGTCCTGGAGCTCCCAGACGAGCTCTGCCCGTGGCAAAGCCTCCATCCGGCAGCCAAACCACCTTTGGGCCAGGTTTGTCCCTCAGTCCCTGTCGTGGGAGCGAGGACATGGCGTTCTGCGCAAGCGCTTTGGGGCTGCTGTTCTACGGGCAGCTCGTTTACACTCTAAGTGAAAGGAACCTCAGTGAAAGGACGTGCAGAGCGAGCTGCTGGCCTGTTGTTCCAGGAGCATCTCACAGCTGAGCGATTTTCTACCACAGTCCAAGACCGCGCACACCTTTTCCTCGGAGGCCTTACCTCTCTGAGCAGCCTCGGCTCATCCCTCCCATTTGTCAAGTGGTCCGGACGACCCGTTGGCGTTATTATTCACCACTCCCTTCATCTACAGTTTTCTCAGAGATTTTGTTTTATTTTGGCTCATGGATACAAATGTTGCACCATCGTTGGGAGCTCATCCTCCGGGAATGCGTATGAGCCCTTGGTTCAGGTTCATCTCGTGGCTGGTAGCTGGCAGTTCCTTCCCCTGTTCTGCACATGCTGTCTTGAAAGTTTAACTTTTTAAGCAAAGTGTATGTATGTGTGTGCTTACGTTTATCAGTCAAAATCCCAGTGTCTTTAAGAGCAGTGGTGGAGTTGGATTGGCAAGTTCCATTTCCCTAAGCACATGTCAAGGAATGTTAATGGTCTGTCCTCTTCGTCGGAGATCCTGTAAGGTCTAGCCAGCCTTTTATTCTTCTGCCAGGTCCGTGGTTGTCAGGTCACCATGGTGTTCCCTTTTAAGTTTTATTAAAATACTAAGGTCACTCGTATTTCTCTCTTAGATCACATATTTGTCTGTGATGCTGTTTAGGTTTTCCTCCCCTCTTCCTCCCACGTTTTTGAGGGCATGATCAGAACACAGATCAGCGTCTTTGTTGTCCAGATCTGTAGCACTCAACTTTTTGCAGCGCTATTTTAACAGCGACCGTTTTGCAAGGTTTCTGTTCTTTGTCAATACTGTTTTGCAAGGTTTCTGTTCTTTGTCAATACCCACTTGATCCCTTTAGTGCAAAAAGTCCCTTGTCTGCTGTTTCTTTCTTTCAAATCTCATCACCTCTTTGCTTCCTGCTACGCTCCCTCTGCCTCTCTTTGCTGAGCTGATCGCTGGCTGCTTCCTGCCCTCCGCAGGTGTTCCCCTCAATTCCCTGCTCCCCTTTTTTCCACAGAGTTCTGCTCCTGTGTGCAGCCCTTCCCGTCGTGCCCAGCGACCCGCACAGCATCGGGCTGGGACATCACGATCTGCTGTAAAACCCATCCTGCTGCGGGCAGGGCTGAGTGTTCCCACCGTGGCCGTGGGGAAGCCAGCAGAGTGCGCAACGGGCTCATACCGTGGCCCCACAGCCGGGAATGGCTCGTCAGGTGCAGCCCTGGGCTGGTGCCAGGCCCTACGCCCCTCTGGGGCTGGTCCTTAGTTTCTAGCTCTAGCTTTTCTTTCGCGTGACCTGTGAGCCAGGTTCCTGTGTCCTGCATCGTTCCTTGCCTGTCAAAACCTAAATTACTAGACGGATCTCTTACAAGATGCACTGTTCTTTCCAGGCCTTTGTGCCCAGCTGAATTTCAGAAATTCACAAAATTTTCAGAGTTGGAAGGGACCTCTAGAGGTCATCTAGTCCCACCCCCTGCCAGAGCAGGGTCACCCAGGGCAGCCCCACAGGAACACGTCCAGGCGAGTTTGAAAGTCTCCAGAGCAGGAGACTCCACCCCCTCTCTGGGCAATCTGGGCCAGGGCTGCAGCCTGGGCCAGGGCTCCGGCACCCTCAGGGCACAGAAGTTCTTGATCCCTCTCTCCATGTAATCTTCCTCCTGTCCTAGTAGCACCTTCATGATCACAAAAAATGTCTCCTGTGCTCTGTTACACGCTGTCAGTATGAATTACTGGGTCGCTGGAGAGTTTCTAGCTTCTAAAATGCTTCCAGCTGCTCCTGGAGCGGGTCTGTTTGAGTTGTTGACCATCAATCCTAGCTATCCTCTGTGCCCCTGGCAGCCTGGTGTCGAGGCCACTGTCCCCGCATGCTGTGTGCACGCACTGTCCTGTACCAGGGTGACTGAGGACCCCATCTGTCTTCCCCAGAGGCTGATCTCTAGGCTGGGACATCGTATTTTCATACACGATAGCACTTTATGTGCTGCTCGTCGCGTGTCGACAGCGCTCAGACACAGCTTACGCCAACCAGAAGCTTCCCTTTTCCTCTGCTTGTTCCTTATTCTGGCACTTACCTGTGAAAATGGAGCTTTCTAGGTAGAATGGGCCTAAGCGGTTGGCCTACGTGCCAGAATGGGCCCAAGCTCCCTTTCGGGAGGTTCTCTTGGAGTCGTCGGCAAGCCCAGCTGTTCTGGAGCCGTGGGTGATCCCCGCAGTCCGGCGCTGCCTGCGGCTCTCATCTGAGCGGGTTCTGGTTTGTGCCCCAAGATTTCCCTCGGCAGTTCGGTTGCTCAGGGATGAGTTTTGCTTCTGGGAGGCCCAGCCTCTTTAAATGATTTCTGCTCTCTTTCAGGAGAAGAGGTTGCCCTGTACTGTGCCAAGTATCTTCCCGAGATAATCAAAGACCAGAAGGCCTATAAGGAAGGCAAGTTGCAAAAGGTGAGAACTGAGGCAGAGCAGGCCTGGGGGGTGCTCAGCAACAGCCCCACGACATCTGTGTAGAGACTAGTAACAACCAGTGTACCCC
>NW_009720801.1:0-234 GCF_000703405.1 Apaloderma vittatum
CCTGTGTCTGCTGCCCTTCCCTGCCTTATCATGTTTTTGCACAGAGCCCGGGTACAATAAACTGCTCAAATATTTGCAGAGATGTCTGTGTGCTGGCAACGTGAGGAGCTCCTCTTGTTTGGCTGAGGGGGGGAGGAATCCACCACCTCTGTGATTTCCCAAGGGAGCACCATCCGCTCACGCTACCACAGGCCCCCCCACATCGCGTGAGGCTGGGCCGGAGGGGCTGGTCAC
>NW_009720801.1:370-1891 GCF_000703405.1 Apaloderma vittatum
CTATGCTGGCAGCTCCCCCCAGAGCTTGTGCATGGATGGCACTGTTCGATGCCACCCCACGGTCCTGCAGCCCTTTGATGCAAGTGGTGCCCTTGGCAATGCCCCCAAACCTTCTGTGTCTGTGGGGTGGTTCTGAGCAGCTGTGCCCATCATTTCCCTCGGCACCGCCTGGCACCCTCTGTGCCATCCCAGCACCAGGCACTGCTTTGCTCCAGCGTGGCCCGGGCTGGGCTGCAGCCGCAGGACTCTCAAGCTGTGTGGCACCAAGGGGGACAGTGCCTGCCTTGTTGCCGTCCCCCCGGCAGGCGGGGGGGGCCGGAGCTCCAGCTGAGCTCTCCTCCTCCCTCCTGGGCGGGGAGAGTGGACAGGAGATAAAAGGGAGATCAGGGCCAGCTGGGCATTGCTGAGAGCCGCCGGAGCAGAGAGCAAGGACTGACCGGAGGACAGCAGTGAGGAGAAGTGCGGTATTGAGGGCTCATTCTTGTGGGGGAGAGGGCTGGAGATTGGGGGTACATCCATCCAGAACAAACCCTGCAGCCCCCTATTCCCTCCGTGCTTCCCTGGATCATCACCCCCAGCCCCATGTCCTTCCCCTGCCCATTAACTGTGCGGCATCCTGGAGGGACAGAGTAAATCTTGGGGTGGGCAGGGTTAGAAGGGTGTGGGAGGAAGGGGGTCCAGCCAGACATTGGGGGACAGGGGCTTTGTGCACACCCAAAGTGCTTCACAGGGCACTGAGGACTCTCAAGGTGACCTGAAGGTGAAATCGTCCTCGTCCCAGTGATTCCCCTCTGGCGGCCAAGACAGTGGGAGCTGCACCCCTGTCCACCTCTAGGGCAAAGACAGACTCCTGGACAGGACTCTGTTTGGATTTTGGGGTCAGGGAGGTGGAGAAAGCTCCGGGTGGGAGCAGGACGTTCATCTGCCGACATGGGTGGAATGGATGCCTCACCTTCGGAGGAAATCAGGGCACTCAGCTCTAGCAGCGGGTGCTCACTGAAGCCGGCAGCGAGAGTGCTGTCCTTGTTGGGAGCTGGCCACCCCCACCCCTCACCTCATCCCCTTTTTCACTGGTGTAGGGGTCCTGGCTCCCAGTACTGTGCTGGAACCAGCCAAACACTTCCCACCAGCATTTTGTCTGCCCCGAAGCGTGGCGTGAGGCAGTGGTTTGGGGTTACAGTGGGATGGGGAGGTGCCCCCATCGGGTTGATCCCTGGGGCAGAGTGGAGGCTAATTCCCCGTTTCCTACTGCCAGGGCCAGGATGGGGATGCTAGTGTTGGCCCCTGGCTCCCAGTACTGTGCTGGAACCAGCCAAACACTTCCCACCAGCATTTTGTCTGCCCCGAAGCGTGGCGTGAGGCAGTGGTTTGGGGTTACAGTGGGATGGGGAGGTGCCCCCATCGGGTTGATCCCTGGGGCAGAGTGGAGGCTAATTCCCCGTTTCCTACTGCCAGGGCCAGGATGGGGATGCTAGTGTTGGCCCTGGCCACCTGGCTGGGGCTGGCGCTGGCCTCGGCCTC
>NW_009720802.1:0-1138 GCF_000703405.1 Apaloderma vittatum
TCACGAAGCCTAGCCATGATGATGATGATGACTGTGTGCTGGGAATGCTAGAATTCACTAAATCACACTTTCCTGGAAATGGGAGATAGAGGAAGAGTAGCCATCACTGAGAGGTCAGAAATTGTGTCCCAGTTTCCTGGGAGAAAGAACAGAGAAACCTAAAGAGTAGAGGTTTGATCACTGTATCTGGAACTATTATGGACTTTAACCAAGGGCATAGGGTCAGTCACACTGTCCTGAAGTTTGTATCTACACAATCTCTCTTTGCAACCCTGTTTGGTAGTGCACAATACTGAGAAAGTTTAAGGTAGTGTATCCCTTATCTTATGAACACTGTGCTTTAGATGAAGTTCAATGATCACACCAAAATCTACTGTTCACTTAGAGTTTGTGAGTGAAGCAGGTGTTTGTTAGTGGTTTTTTAATACCAGGGATGGATAGAGATTTTTCAACTAAAGGACTTTTCTGACTTGGTATAGATACCCATAGGCAAGTCATTTAGCTTGAATGGTTTTGCTTGCTTCTCTGAGAAAATTATGAAATGAGCCTCACAATTTCAGGGCATATTTAGGATTTTGCAATATTATTTGAGTAAATGAGTTTGTAAGACTTTAGAGTGTTTCAAATACATTTGCTGTTATTAAATTAATATAAAAATAAATACAGGTTTAATGGCATGGAAGTACTTTATAAGAAAAACAAGGAGCTATGCTTTCAGCTAGTTTAGAAATATTATTTTTGATACATAACATATACATTACATTGCTTTGTTATATTCTATGTTAAAATAATTTCCTCCATGCATGAGTACAGTTGGGAATCAGTCTATCTGGCAATTTAGCAGAGATATATTATCATCTTCCTCACTATGTTTTTCCTCATAACCCTCTAGAAGCAAAACTGAATACAATATTTTGGCTTGTTTATAAAATCACATAATAAATTCAGGCAAATTTCTTATATTGAACTGTTCTTTTTTCAAGTCAGTTATTAAAAAAACTAGACTTTAACACCCAAATTATTAATTTCTGATATTCACAGTTTGAAAGCTGTCTTCTCAGAAAGCAAGTACTAACGTTTGCAGAAAGTCCTCCTGCCCTCATCACTTAGGCTACACTGAAAAATCTGGTTTTCCTGC
>NW_009720802.1:1148-3218 GCF_000703405.1 Apaloderma vittatum
TCTTTCCCTCCTCTCCCTTGAGGAAGCTTTAGAGCATGTAAAAGGAACACTTTTATGGGTATTTTTTGGCTCAATTGATGCAGCAATATATTATTAGCTTAGTGTAACTCTCTCAAAATTTTATGAGGCTTCACAGAGTAGCTGAAGTGAACATAGGTTTTATGTTCCATACCTGACAGATCATGCAAGTTTCTGTCATTATCACTTAGGATATGCTTGATCAAGTTCAGGCAGTTCACAAATGATGGGGTATTTTTTCTTCACAGTGTGATACGTCTGAAAGTCAATAGATTATTAAGGGAACTGACTCACAGTTTAAAAATACAGTTATTATTGTTACTAAAGCTAGACTTAGTTACATAGTAGCAAAAATTGTGTTTTCTTAAGGTCACGTAGCTCTGAGTGTCGAATGTTTCATGTGTGTATCTACGTGGTCTTTCCGGTTTGACTGCTATGGATTAATATACCCCCTTTGACAGAGGAATCATGATTTTTTATCTATTTCTAGGATTGAAATCCTGTCCTCCTAGAAAATTTACATATCAAGAAAAATTATGGCGATTTTAATGGTATTTAGCGAAGGAATTTTTACTGTAACTACAAAAATGTCTGTGTTGTGCTTCCTTGTGAACAAAAGTATTAGCGTGCAAAATAATAGTTTCTCTAAATTTTCTTTTTTTGTGTAATTTCTATCTCTCTATAAAATAGACCATAAAGATAGGATTGTTTCTCTGGAAAGTTTAACATATGGACAATGAATACTACTATAACTGAATTTAGAAATTCAGAAATTAATCTTGCTAGATAATTTATAACCGCAGTTTTGAAATAATACCATGCAGGCAATCTTCCTGGGACTGCTACCAGCATAATTATGTAAAAAAGTGATGGAATGCGGCTGAAAACAGTTCTTAGTTTTCAGTTTATAGGTATTCTTTCACTCAAGATGAAAGCTCACTTTCTGACAAGAAATAAACCAGGAAGCAAATACCAACTATGTGTTATTCTTA
The DNA here is from genome assembly GCF_000703405.1 of Apaloderma vittatum. Taxonomy (NCBI): domain Eukaryota; kingdom Metazoa; phylum Chordata; class Aves; order Trogoniformes; family Trogonidae; genus Apaloderma; species Apaloderma vittatum. Next base: position 2,159 of record NW_009720802.1, read on the forward strand.
TTGACCAAATATTTTGAAGCCAAGCACAAGAAATTAAGAGAAGAGAAAACCACTAGAAAGAGAATAGTGCTAAATAAGGAGGTGAAAAATGACATAAGGTTATAATTCTTCAATTCATTGGATGTTTTCCATGCAAACACCCCAAAGTAGGCAGTTACAGGTATGTTAGTTTCAGTAAAAAAGTGCCTAACAACATTTCTTTGATCCTTAGTCTTTTAAAGGTGTGTTTAGTTTACAACTGCTTCTCAGGAAGACTCAGTATGTTTTAAAATAAAGTTATTTCACCTCTTTAAGAGAACATGTGCTACGGATAGCAATAAGCCTGTGAAGCCATTAATGCAGCAGAATATCTCTTCTTTTTAATTTTAGTCTTTCTCCATTAAGTGTTCATGAAGTGATATTTCAGTTTTCCTGTGGGAAGTACGGTAGAACCTTCATGATCATGAGTCTACCACTGAAATGACTTTAAGTTACACATTTTGAGTCTGGAAGAAATTAATCTGCAGCAAAGAGCCACCATGCTTCATATCTACACGGTGGTTCCTACCTCCTTTCCCCAAGTACACCGTTGTTCCTAAGCTTGTGTACCTGCTAATACTTAAGTGTTATCATTTGGAAATTGAACTGGTGACATGTTTCCCCTTCTTTCTGAAAAGATTTTGTGCTTAGAATTTAACCAGAAATTTCACTGTAATGTGACAACAGGAGTAACTGAAAAATATGTACAAGTCAGAAAAAGAATGTACAGAAAAAGAATGAGAGCATCGAATAAAAAAATACCACATTTAAGTGTATGCTATTCTGAAGTGTGAAGTTATACGTTAATAAATTCCCTTTTTAAAAGGTTAGTATAAAAATATGCACACTTTTAAGGAACATTTTTTTAAAAAAAATAATTTAATAAATAAATTAAAAACTAGTGGTGAACCTGAATGCAAAATCGAAGACAAGACTTCTGAAAACAATGTGCAATACTGATATACCCTACAATAATTATGCAATGTTTATTACTCTGTTGCTACTACAAGCAGATTACAATGTCTGAAAGGTGGATTCACAG
>NW_009720802.1:3234-25007 GCF_000703405.1 Apaloderma vittatum
AGCAGGATACATCTACGGTGTCTCTCACCTCTCCTAAACTAATAGAAGCACTGCTTAATTAGACATTTTCAGAGAGGTTCCTAAAGGATTATTTACTAAATCCTTTCTTAGCCTAGTTTGTTTAGGCTTCTTCCATAGTTTTATGGAATAACACGTCCTTCCCCCTGGGCTGGTTTTCATTCTCCCGTTAAGTATGAGTGGGCTTAAAGTTCTGTAGAAGCATTTCACACAATCCTAATGTCATGTTATGGTGCAGGTAGAGGCTGAAAAAGAAAAAGCTATTTCTGTTGAGTGACAGAAATTCAGAAAGGTGTTAAAAAAGCAAGTCACATGAGGCAAAAACATCCTTAACATATTCACTGCTCACATTTGGCAAGTATGATGCCTTAGAAGCTGTTACCTGGTTCACTATCCCTGTATAACTCCGAGGCAATAACCTATATTTTAAATAAACACCGTCACTGTCTTTCCTTTCTTTTTTTTTTTTTTTCTCTTTTTCCTTATTTTTGGAAATCCCATCCTCCAAAGAGTCAGAGTAGTGTCACTGGAGCATAGAAGGAGGAACTTGAAATACATTAGGTGACTTTAGAATAGTATGCAAATAAACCAGTTACTGATGTAATTATCATTAAACAGGGCATTTAGTTTTTACTTCACAAAAATGTTTCTGATTCTTTGTTACCTTACATTGGCATTGGTTTTTTTTGAGTGATAGCTAACCAGGGAATAAAGTAATCCAGCCCAAGCCAAGTGAGTTTTAAGCTTCAGCAACCTACTCTTCTGTACATGTGTGGGAACCTGTCAGGAGAGAGCAGTTCATTCTCAGTGTTTGCTCTTTTCTAGATGACGAAGTAATTCTTTTTTCAAGAGAAATTGGGAAAGTGATACTTGGGGAACATTGGGTTGTAAGATGCTATTTGCATACTAAGATCTTAATTATAGGTAAGTGCAACTTTCAGAAGTGCTGTTAATTTCAATTATATGCTCCACTTGCTCCACTTAAGACCCCATTACTTTGTTCACTCAGTTATCACCATTGTGAGGATAAAATTAGGTTGCCCTGTCTTGAAGAAAGACCTGTACTGCCTTAGTTTTGTGTGATGAAATGCACGTGTACTGGAGGAGACCAAGTACCTCTTTCAGCAGGTTTAACAGTAGCATCACTTTGTTCTTTGTTGGAAGTGGAACTGAGCAACACAAATCAACTGCTCAAACAGTAGTATTCAATTTCTTTTTACACTAAAGCAGTGGTTTCCACCAGGTGCGTGTATACTAAGGTGTGACTTGTTCACAGCACAGGAACTCTACAAGACAGGATGTTACTGACTAATAACTAATTTTTCCTTGTTGCCTATTCTTATATGCTTATTGTTAGCAAAACAGAAAAAAAATAGCTTCCTCTTTTTAATTTCCCTGAGGTTTAAATGCATAATAATACAATACAAATGCATGTATTTAGACTAGTTTAACTGAAGGTAGAATTATTATTTTTTTCAGTCCAGACCTGGGTTTACAGTAAACTTCAGCATAAATGACCTTCCCAAATGTATTAAATATCTGAAGGACTGAAAACAGAATTAATTGTGTCTTGAATATCTGCCTACTTGCATGTCAGTGGCAAACATACCTAAGGCAAGTTTATTGTGAAAAAGGAAACCTTTATGTCCTTCAGCCAAGGTACCCTCCACCACATGCATTTACATAAAGTAAAGCATCCCAGGAGGCTTAGGAAACCTCCAAGGTAATAATCTTAGTTCTACTGGCCAGTGCATTGTTTCTGAGGAAAATAGGAACAAGTAGTTGAGATCTCTTAGTGAATAATATTACCTCCCTTGTTTGCCTACATAATGAGCCATATTTAACTTTGTGGAGTACATGATGATGCTGCAGTAAGCCTAATATAAAAAATAATTTTATTTTTCAAGATTATCTGAGCATTTAGGCCACAAAATAAAATGATCTTAAAAATTCATTCATAACTTCAGTGTTAGTTTTCTTTACCAATATTTTAACAAATACATTTTTGTTGCAATAAATTATGGGTTTAAGAAGATCACATTTACAATGTTACACATAAGTGATAATCTCATCTCCCAGATAAGTAGTTAAATAGATAGCTTTCTTATTAATAGCACAGTGATACAACCAAATGATGGGTAATTTCTATTATCTTTATAAATAGATAAGAAGTATATAGATGTGAAAGGAGCATTGATGTGGAAAATGTTAAAATAACAAATCTTATTAGAAGAACAAATTTAGAAATAACTTGTCAGGAGGGGAATGACCTCAATTAAATTTTATGTGAAATTATAATTGGCATTTTTAATAAAGGAATGCTATTGCAAATTGCATATTTGATATAAGATTACTGGACATCTTATTTCCTCTGGCTTGTATGTATATTAAATAAAAATCTTTGAGATAATCAACAAAGATTCATAATTTAGACTTTGGGGAGTCTGCTCAGACGATAGGTTTAAAATAGCTTTCAATGCAAAAGAGAGGAAAGTGGGAAAGTTATCTGAAAGTCTTTTAAGCAAAAAGATGTTGATATTCAATGTGGTGTGGTACATGTTCTTAGATATATCCAAGACTGTAGTATCTTTAAGATATAATAAAATAGATATTTTTTAACACGTTTCATTTGAGGCAAGAAAGTTCACTGTGTCCAAACTGTCTAAATAAATTCCTGAGAAAGTTTAAAAATGACCCAGTTTTCATCTTTTCTATACATATATATAAGGAACGTATAATGTCTCTCATTATCATTCTGGTTGTATGTTAATTTCTAATCCTAAACTAATATTAGACTAGGAACTTTAAAGTAGTTCTACAAATAAGATCAATATATATGTTGGGGATGATGAGGTGTTGCCAGTGGAGTCCTGTGAAACATCACTTAATGTAAGGTTTTAAATTATTTGTTTTGTCATATACGTATGCTAAAATTCAACCTAGATACACTTAATGATACTACAATACTGCAGATTTCAAATCTAGGAAAAATATTACAAAGAGAAAAGTCGTCTTAAACTGTCTCTTGTTTAATGTTTCTCCTTTGCTTACATAAAATAGTAGTGGAAGCGTTGCAGTTGTAGATGTAATAGTAGAAGCGATGAGCTAAACTGGTGCAAGAGAAAGCAACAACAAAAGCCAAGAGGGAATATTGGCTTGAAGTAACGTAGCTAAAAATAAGCTATAGTATTTGTTAGGAAAGCACCTAACAGAAATTCTAAGCAAAAAGAAGTGATGTCTGTAGCATTTGCAAAGCAGCAGCTGCTACTTTTCACAATCTACCCCAATTACCTTCTGTTAATCTGGCACATCTTTAAAATGAAATCCTGTGCATAATTTTTCATGGTTCAGATACTGCAGACTTTTCTTCAGGCTCACCAAGAGAAGTCACTGTCACAAGTGACCTGTGTAATTGAATGTGAGTTATTTTAGAAACAGATTTCCACAGAGGGGAGGAGAACTGTGGCCATGGGGAATCCTCATCATTTACTTTTTAAATTCTGAGCTGATACATGAATGTAAGAAGAGGTAAACTCGTATTGTTGAAAAAGAAATGGCTGTTCTTATATGGAAAGTCTATAATTTACATACTGTCATATGTATGTAGATATGTTTGTAGATACACCTGGGATTTAGTGTAACCTAAGGACTAGATTCTGATACAGTTTTGAAGACGACATGTTTTATGGATGAAGAGCAGAGTACTCCACCATCAAAGTGCATTTCAACAGACTCTCTGGGGAAGAGCTGCTGACATTTGGACATTTAAGACCAAAAGCAACCCAGAAATCCTATGTCTCACCTACTTTTGGAGATACCTAAATTTATTTTAATTCTGTATTTTGAACTATTTTTTAAATTCATCTAAATTGAAGGTCCTTGCAATCCTTAAGGCTAATGCTTAGTTCTCATAAAACACACTTGTGATCCGGTATGATGTTGAGAACTACCTTACTCTAGAGTGACCTTACTCATGATATAATGTTATGATTTAAAGTAATAAGGATGAAACTTACACCAGGTGGACTTGCAGTTATTTGTTGATTCACCTTTTTTTTCATAAATAATATCTTTTATTAATTTACAGAACAAAATAATCACATTTCTTAAAACACTGATGTAGAGATTAGTTTTGTTAGTAATCCAGAGGTCTAAACAATTCACCACAGTCGTAGAATCACAATGTGAGAGGTTGGAAGGGACCTCTGAAAATCATCTTGTCCAACCTCACTGCTAGAACAGGATCCCCTAGGGCAGAGGTTGCACAGGAACGCATCCAGGCAGGTTTTGAAAGTCTCCAGAGTCAGAGACTCCACCACCTCTTTGGGCAGCCTGTTCTAGTGCTCTGCCATTCTCAAAGTAAATGAGTTTTGCTCCTCATTTTTAGATGGAACTCCCTATATTCAAGTTTGTGCCCGCTACCTCCTGTCCTCTCACTGGGCACCTCTGAAAAAAGACTGGCTCCATCCTCCTGACACCTGCTCTTTAGGTATTTATAAGCATTGATAAGATTGCCCCCTCAGTTTTCTCCAGACTAAAAAGCCTCAAGTCCTTCAGACTTTATTTCTAAGAGAGATGTCCCCTGATCGTCTTTGTAGTCCTTTTCTGTACCCCCTCCAGCAGTTCCCTGTCCTTCTTGAACTGGGGAGCCCAGAAGTGGACACAGTACTCCAGAGGCAGACTTACCAGGGCAGACTAGGTTGGGAGGATGATCTCCTGTGACCTGCACCACACTCTTCTTGATGCGCCCCAGGGTGCCATTGGCCTTCTTGGCCATGAGGGCACATTGCTGGCTCATGGTCATCCTGTTGTCCACCGGGGCTCTGAGGTCTTTTTCCTCAGAACTGTTTTCCAGCAGGTCAGCCCCCAACCTGAATTCATACATGTGGTTATTCCTCCCCAGGTGCAGCATTCTACGCTTGCCCTTGTTGAATTTCTTCAGGTTTTACTCTGCCCAACTCCCCAACTAGTCCACTATGATGTCCCAGGACAGCATATTTTTACAGTTTTACCAGAAGAGCTTTGTTTTCTTCCTTTTTTTTTTTTTTGTTAAGATTGTCCCTAGAGCTCCATTTGAAGTTTTCATTTATTCAATACAGTGTTTGAGGTTAAAAGTAAACTTTTTTACAGCCTATGTGTTTGACAGGTATTTCTTTGCTGTTTACAATTTACTGACCTTGTCTGGAACAAGCAATTTGTGGGAATCGGTGTTTCTAGAGACAAGGAGTGCTTGAAGTTGCAGGAAACTCAGATGACTAGAGACATTTTGAAAGGTTTCTTTTGCTCAGTGAAAATTTTCTCATGTTTTGTGCAAACTCAGAATACTAAATTTCGGAATAATATCCTCCAAGTTTATGTATCTCATGCTGTTAATTCAGAGGTATACTTTATCAGAAATTTTGCAAATTTAAAATACCTTAGAGCAATATTTATTGTATTTTACATTCTGAAAATACTGTTATTCAATATATGACAAGGCAGCTGATCACTAACAAGAGATATATTTTATCCATGTCAACCAATGTTTATTTACTTGATTTATAGTACTATAAAAGTCATTATTATGTAACATAAAATACCACAAGAGAAATAATGGCAATATTTCCAAAAGTTCCTTTTCTATATCACCCTTTTTGTACCTTAATGAATTATTATTAGATTTTAAAAATAGAGTAAATATAATTTTAAATTTATTGTAAGAGCTATGTTATAGCCCCATGACATATCGATGATGACACACACAGGCAAGTTCCCATACTGGAAGAACTGAGGGGTGAGAGCTTCTGGAAGGTATCCTTGTTTGCTATCGCTACAGCCTACGGACAGCCTGTCAAGAGTACCTCTAGCACTGAGGCTGTGGTGAATTTGTCTTCGTCAGGGAAACTGCCACTCTCTACTAGCCCAGTAGGAGACTTATCAGATGTTTTTAGAGTTTAAAGCAATACATACTGTTATAACAATTCTGACTGCCCAACAAAATCCTGACTTGGAAGCCCCGAATAACCTAAAAAATATAGAAAAAAAACCCATTTCAAACTGAGAAAAGACCAAAAAACGGGAAGATGGAAACGTAAATCAAGGATCCACTTATTATCACATGTTCATCACCAGATTTCAGTTATAACTTCAAAAATTGGTTAGGGGGGAGGGGGGAGTCTGTTTGTACAAGAGTAATAACATAATTGCACCTACTCCATTTACATGAAAATAATCTGATTTCCAAGTGGCTAAACGGTAAGACCACAGGCTAAATATTGTATTATGATAGCATAATTTGATTATCTCTTAGAACAACATTGTAGCAATGATATTACTACACTTCTAAAACAAATATAATTATTTCAAAATAAATAAGCCTCCCTTCCATACGCACAGAAAGCCCTAAACTTTTGACCTTTTCTGTGGTATCTGCAATAGTACTTTGTAAACTCTGATTCTTTCTTGTCACTGGAGTGTACACTTTTTATTACAAGGTTAAATATATTAGTTCAACCAAAGGAGTGTACATAATGCTGATATCCCTCATTTCTGATACATCACCTCACTTAAATGAAATTCCTTAAGAAAGACTGATTGCCATGATATAATTATTTCCTTATGGAAATCACAACATGGGAGGCATCTTCTGAAAAAAGGCCTTTGAGATAGCATGCTAATGGTCAAGCCATTGACAAGTATGCAGTGCCAAATCACTGACATGAAGTGTTTGGGCGAAGTCCATAGATGTTTTTCAGTATTCTGTCTTATAAACTATTTCAGGTTTTGCTTTATCTGTTCTCTCAAATTACATATTTAGGAATTTTATTTGGGGCTTTTGTCATTTTTTTGTTGTTGTTGTTGCTAGATACTCAAATTATTTTTTTTTCCATTTGCTTAGAAACTGTGCTAGCAGCATATACACAATATCTAGCTAGGAGTAATGAGCCTGTACAATAACCACTGCCCTGCTTGCCAACCCCCTATGTGAGACCTTATATCTGTGTTTACTCAGAGTGATCTTTGGTGCTGCTGAGTTGTTTTCTTGCAACACTTTGAGATTACTTCAGGATTTCATACCTTTCTCAAAGTATTTTTCTTATTAAGTTTTTGGGCTATCCCTATCTCAACAGTCTAACCTCTGTTTGCAGTACTACCTTTCTTACCGTTTGTGTTTGCTTTCATTGGACTTCCTCAAAGCTCTTTTGCATAATTAAGCAATCTTCTCTGAGATAAGGTTATGGAGCTGGACTGTCAGAAAAAAGGCTTTGGATCAGGCAGTGGAACTTCTTCGGGGAGAGTTAAAATTAAACTTGTAAATGATTGGGGGGGAGTTAAAAATAAACTTGTAAATAAACAGTTGTTTGGGGGATTGGAAATAAAAAGCTCATCTTAGAACTTAAGCTTATGTAAAACTAAACAAATCCACTGAATTTTTTTTTACTGAGATTCCATTTTCTGTTCACTGAGCCTTTTGCAAAAGTATGTCTTTGTCATTTTGCTTTTTGTTATCTTGCCTGGTATGCATTTAGATTGTTTATCCATCACATCCAAAAGTTATCTTCATGAATCACCTCTTGGTGATGGTCACATATCTTGTAGGCGAGAAGTAAATGGCTACCTTTACAAGTTAGAATTTTCATTAACAATTTATCATCTGAAAATCCAGATCGTTCTCAACGCTTTATTAAATGTGATCCCCAATGTATAGATTCCAGAGTCAGTGTATTAATTTCTCTTTGTTCATTATTAAATTGCAAAAGGTTTTAACTTTAGAGAAAGTTAACTTCAAAATAGGAAAGTGGTCTCTGCTACTTAATAGAAAAGATCCATGTGTTTAAGAGTAAGCCTACTTGTATAGCTGGTTTTATAAAGATTTTATAATATTAGATTTGTATGGCTCAGTGAAGAGTAACAAAATCATGCCAAGTGTCATACTGAAGTTGTCTTGAAAGTAGTCTCGGGTTTAGATAGGGTAGAGGTGGGTGAGGAGAGTTGATTAGTTACACTGTATTATGATGCAAAGCTATAAAAATTCACTTATAATATTGCTGTTTATATTCCAATAAAATCTAAAAGGTTCACATTAAGATCATCCCCCCAGCACTAGACCCTGTACAATCAGAGAATAATAATCAGTGTTTGCTGAAGAAGCTCTCAGTCCAAACAGATTAGAAAGTGTGGGAGGGAAAAGATTATTTAAATCTCTTCTCTCATAATTGTCTCTAGGATGACTGCTAAAGTATATTTCTGGTATAAGAAAAGTCAGTTTGATAAAGGTAAAATTTCTCCCATCCTATGTGAATGTATCGTTGGGCTTCTCCTTAACAACTACTCCTCTATTGTGTCTTCAGCTTGTAAACTGTTGTCTGGGATCTGGTCTGTGGTTTTTAAAGGAAGTGGCGTTATTGAATCAGTCAGGATAGAAGGGAGATGTTAGAGTATGTCCTGTGATCTTACCTGTCTTCAAAGTCTGACATACCTGTTGATCTGTTGATAGACTCCCACTGCAAAATCAGTGACTATAGATATAGTAAAGAATTGGTTGTGCAAGTTTCCGTACTCGTAGTATTTTGTCCCAGTTTTTCAAGGATCACTTAAAAAAATGACTTAGTGGTTGAGTTTTCATCCTTATTTTGCCCTGTATATTCATAGAATCATAGAATGGCATAGGTTGGAAGGGACCTTAGAGATCATCGAGTCCAACCTCCCTGTCATGGGCAGGGACGCCACCCCTTGCCTAGACCAGGCAACCCATGGGGGCAGAGCGGGAATCGAACCCGCGGCCTCGGTGTTGATCCTTGTTGCCAGCACCGCCCTCAAACCACTGAGCTCAAAAGCCCCCTAATTCAATAAGGGTACTCATAAGGATGAGATTTACTTATGCTTGTTCCTAACCTTTAGGAACTTTAACTGAGATCATCATCTCCTTTCATCTAAATTTCTGACCAACTATGAGAAAATTTATTTCTTTAGCTGGACGTGTTAGAATTAATTATTTCTAACCCTGCGACCAAAAGGTAGTACTGAATAATCCTTCATACTGAATTATGTTTCTCCTGTTTGTGTATTGTTTCACATTAAATGTATTATGTGTAAATAAACACCAAATCCCAGAAAATTTAGATTTTTCAATCTGTAACATCCTACATACTGCAGCTACTTTAAAACGTCTTAAGGAAAAAAAAAAAAAACAAAAAGAAAAAGAAATAACCACACAACCTGGAAGTAAAAAGTGAAAATTAAAGTTTCCTTTTGGAAGAATTAGATCGTAGGCCCTAATGTAGGGCCTATGGAGAAAGTATACTTGTGTTTTGCTCAGTTGGTTCTGAAACTGGTGTACAGGTGTCAAGAAAATTATCATATTCATAGAGCCATACACGATAGTGTTTTAGTGCTTATTCTGCAGCAAAGTCAGGATTTCCTCCTCCTCCAAAACAAAACACCAAAACCAAACCATTGTTCTTTGTTTTATATAGGAGCAGTGTCTAGGAAAGTTTTTAAAATTTAATTGGTAGAAGATGCTGACTTTTACAGAAACACTTAGATATATTTATTTTAAATGTTGGCATAGACCCATGGACTTGAATGAATAGTCACATAAAACCATGTTCAATACTTTGATGAATGAGGAAGATCGTACTGTTTTTATTTTTCCTGTGCCCTAAAGCTGAGCTGAAATTTACAAAAGAGGGGAGACAAAAGAATGTGAAAATAAAAAGTCCTTTTCCTTAGTCAGAAAAAAACTTCAGCTGTATCTTTTTTCAAATATCATTGTCTTTTTTGACTGTGGCATCCTAAAAATGTTCTTCAGTATTAGGTAATAACTTCAAACTTCTGATCCAACCAATGCTTTTTCATATACCCTTGCTCTGAGTGGAAAAAAACACCCAACAAAATAAACAAAGAATGCCACCATTCATAAGAGTTTGTGAACTTAGATATAATCCTAGTTAGTATGAGATTTCTGCATTATCATCTGCACCGTGTTTTGCAGCGGCCTACAATTCAGAGTCAGATTTTGTTGTGGATACTTTTTGTTTGGATACTTTTTTTAAGTTAGATGAGTAAATCTCATCTTCTCTGTTCTCATCATAGTTTTCTGCATACAGGCAGGAATTTATATGTATTGTAGCAACTCTTAAAATAAGTATTGCCTCTTTGAATGTCCTAAAAGATCTATGAATTTTAAAATATGTATCATAAAATAAGTATACGTATACACACAGATGCATGAAATTGCACTTGCGTGTTTTTCATTGCCGTATCCTGTGATATTAACCAGTTGTATTGGTTTATGTACTGCCATAAAACCATGGAAATGTTAGACATGTGAAATACAGTTTTAAAATGAAAAAGAATAATGCTTTCAGCTATATCTTGGTTTAGACCTGGAGACCCATCAATAACTTGCAGTAAAATGGAATTATGGACACATCTGTGAACACAACATTTATTTGAAGCAATTTCTAGATGAGACAAAAAAAAGATCTTATCAGTCTGGTCTTCAACAAAGCGTTTTACATATTGATGCCTTATTGAATACAATGAAGGTGTCTGTGACAGAAAATTATAAACACAGAAGTTACAGTAACTGTCATGTGAATTAAGTGTTGAGCCAAAGAAAGGGTGAGACAACACTCTGGACTTTTATCTTGCACTGAGGAGAAGTTAATCAGCAGTGCCTCTAAAGACTGTTATGGTTGATCAATATTTTCATGAAGGATGACACAAAAGGTAGAAGTAAGCTAGTAATGTTTCATAATAGCCCTGGTTTGAGATTTTTTTCTTGATAAGGAGCAGGGCTAAAATGTTGCACAGGTAGAACTGAATCATTTGAAGTGTTGGATTAATGCATGTGAGAACACAGTAATATAGAGTGCACCTTCATGTATCTTGGGACTGAAAAGAAGAATTTCTGCAGTTTAATAGGTTTTCACCAAGTACAGACAGTAAAGAAGATAAAGATGCGTACGTTAAGCATCTCACCGTTGTTAGCTATGAAAAAAATAACAACGGACAAAATACTCTTAGTACAATCAATGTGCTTTATAACACTTCATCTGGAATATAAGTTTGGGTTATACTAGATGTGAAGTTTTGAACCTGTTTTTCAGCAGAGGACATGGAAATATAAAAGATCTAGTTATACCTACGGTACAGCTGTGTATTGGGATTGTCTGAGGAGCTGCATCCTAGTCTTCTTTTTTTTCCCCTTTTATTGAACAGTAACATTATGTTGCAAATATGTTTTCTTTTGCTGCTGCAGTTAGAGGACTGCTATCAGTGCGTGATACTTTCATCCCTTTTTTCAGTCAAATACTGACTGAAAGTCATTCTGAGTTAGTGTGTCAAGATATTCTGATAAAGGTTCAAGTAAGTACAATTATAGCTTGGTTACAAGTTACAGGGAAGCTAAGAAACAGATTTGCAATTGCAGCAAATGGACCTTGTGGATATTTGCTACAAGTAAATTCCAAGTGGACTGGAAATTTTGTGCTGGAGGCAATGGCGAGTAGAGTGAGTGGATAAGCACAGCTTTTAGGCAGCAACAATTTAGATCAAAAGAGAAGAGATTCACATTCACTGGAAGGAAAGAGGATTTGTAAGCTGAAACACAGCAATGCAGGCGTGCAGCTTCCCGGCTGAAGCAGTGAGATGACACGCTGCACTAGCTAACTGGGCCTTGACCATACTCGAGTGGTATGGTCACATTTTGTTAAAATACAAAGGAAACATTTTTAACATCCTTGTTAAAAATACAAAAAAAAAATATATTTTGTTACCTTGCCAGCTTCTGTCACCTTGATACATCTTCAAACTAGCACTTCCATGCTTTCTTGCATGGGAGAACTTTCCTATAAATATCCACACTACTGTTTACTTGACAATAATTAGGTTACTGATTTCCTGAAAGCATTGTCTAGTGTTATGTATATTATTAGTTTATTATTAGTTTATTATTACTTTATTATTTTTTCTTCATACTTTACCATCTTCCTTTACGCTTTTCCTTGCCGTTTCACATAAAAACAGTAATAAAACTGTTTTAAGCCAGGTATTTTTGCTCTGAATTGGTCTAGTGCTTGCCAATGTAGCGTTTGGTTCCGTTACTTTACACTGAAAGTGCATGTGACTGAGTAAAAAGCATTCATAAACATCCAGGTTATGTCTTTTGGAGATTCTTCTGGATTTACTGTTTAGTTTAATACTTCTGTTTTATTTGCTACAAAATATTGCAAACCGCAGAATGCAAATGAAACATTCTTTCATAAAATTCTTTGTAGTTGGCTAGAAAAAGACTTGTCATTATATGAGTTATGTTTGACATGGGAAAAAAATGTTCACTCTTTCAATTTTTGTAATTTCTCCCTTTTTCCATTTCTCTTACTTTTTTGTTAACTTTTTTTTCACTAGGAATGAAAACATGTTTCTCCTGTTTTGCTTAAGCAAGGCTGTATTCTGTATCTTTGTTTTTCAGTTTCAACATTTTAAGTTTTTTTAAGCCTCCTTCATTTTCTAAAGTCTGATCTTATTTTACTAATTCAAGTCACACCTAGAAGAAAAAAAAATGTCATATTTAAAAACTCATAGTGTACATTTGATTCTGTACATCTTGGAATGTTAATAGCTTCCAATAATCTTGGGGTCTCCTATACATAAGTCTCTGTCAAATACTTAGTGTATTTAGTTTATTTCAGAATATCAGTATATAGTATCTATTCTTTCCTTCCCCTGGCAAATGTGCAGCAGAACATGATTGTATTTGCTTGTTGATAGAATGTGCAACAGCTTATTTTTTTTGCTCACTCCTTTAGAAATGAACTCTTAGAATAAAAATAGATCCTTTGCAAACGACTGCACTCAGGAAAAGCAAAAGAACGTGCATCACTTAGCCTCATCTAAGATTTAAAACAAATGATTGAAATAGGTTTTTAGATGAGTCATAATTACTATACAAGCTTTCTGCACATAAGTGAATGTGATTTACCTGCATATTTTTACTCAGAATGTAATTACTTGCCAATCTAGTACCACTCAGTTTTGTTGTGTCTATTTTTAGAATTAAATCATTATGTGTGTTTCTCCTTCCACTATGTGGAGAATCTATACTAGGATTTCTGTGCTGCTGAAATTCCAAAGACAATGCTTTCGGAGAAGGTTTCCAAAGTAAGATAAATAGCCCATAAGACAGGATTTAAAATAACTGAAGTGATTTTATACATAATATGGGTTTTAGAAATCCTGAGAAAGCGTGTTTCGATTACTGAAGGTCACGTCAGTGGATTAAATATTAATTGCCTCTAACAGAAGCTTCCTTAAGAATCAACACTCCAGAATAACGCAGTAGGCAGAACCTTTTGTTAGCTCTAAGTAGATGAGGGCCTTGGCTATGAGATGGCTCATCCCTGCCCTCAACTCAGGCTATTTTTGTACTCAAAGAATAAGTTATTCCCATTCAAAATTTCTAAAACTAACATAGCTTTCTAATTCTTTTGTCTGTTAAGTTTATGAAATTTTTGAAAGATTTCACATCTTCATCTTCACTGCCCTTTTTCTCAAGCTATGCTATTTTACATGTTCTGTTTTGGATCTCCCGAGCCTTTTTTTTTTTTGTTTCTGACTGGCTGCTTTCTGCAGAGACAGAAGCCACCGCTCAAGTTCTGGACTTACGTTGTGCGTCACTATACTGTGGTCTAAGTAGTCTGTTGCATATTCTCATGTGGTTTCGATAACCTAACTTCCTTAGGGAGCTAGCTAGAAAAAAATTTCCAATTCCTGAGGTGTTCCTGAACATCTGATGTCATATCCTAACCTGGATTTTCCAAACCGCCTTCTCTAAAACTCTTTCTTCTAACTGCTTTGTGGTTTGGTTTTGTTTTGATTTGTGGTGGTTTTTGTCTTTCCTTTGCTGCTATGGTCTTTTTTGCATCCAATTAATTCAGGTGCAAAGAACAGTGTAAATACCTCCATAAACTGGCCTTAAATCACCTTTATCTCATCAGGCTTACCCTGAAATACGTTATTTGCAGGGTAACATTTTGTCAAGTTTCATCTCATCATTGATTTAGTTAAAAGAAGGAACCAGAGAATAAGCTGTCGTCAACAACTCTTTTGTATTTGTCATTATGAGGAGTGACAATATGAAGCAAAATATTTTTGTACTCCAGGAAAACATTCCAAGACACTCTCAGTAATGATTATAATGGAAATGCAAATCCTCTGAAAAAAAATAAATAAATTAGCATCTTTAAGTCTTTCTGATCCTTGAAAAGAAGCTGTACTGTGGTTTGAATCCAGTGCCTTAACTGTGACAGTTTTTTACCATCTCAGCACCACAGACAACTTCTTCCATTGATACAGAATATTCAAAGTGGACACCCAGACTGATGCAGTAATTCAGTGTCACCGCACTTATGTAAAACAATTCACCCTGTCCCCTGTTCCATATTTCCAGATCTTAGTGCAAATTAGTACCTGAAATCTTAGTACCTGAAAAATGAGGTGCTTTCAATAATTTATGAATCTGATAGGAGAATTATAGACAGCAAATTATTTTACTTTTGCTAATAGGACTAGGTAGGACCATTAAAAAACCCAAACCAAACCAAAAAAAACCAAACAAAATCACAACATCTTTCCACTCTCAAAACAAAAGGGCTTCTTTGGTCCATATGTATACCATCTAAGCTCATTTAACAGAGCAAATAGCCTAACCCGATTTGCAATCAGTCACTGAATGTACACAACATACTCAAAAATAATTTCCAAGGCTTCAGAGGTGATGGAATAAAGGCCCAAGATGGAGACAGCAGCCCATATTTTCCTGCATGTGCAGAAAGAAGAAGTCTGAGTTGCCTTACCACAAGAAAGATTTCTGTTTGCTTTTGTCCAGCAGTTAGTATATTACCCCATAAGAGCACAGTTTTCCTTGCTACAAATACATGCATTTGTCATTTGTCTAACTTGGATTCCTCACAAATGAGAACATCCAAGATATCAACATTTCTATTCTGTTGTAACACAAATGAAATTTTTGCCATAGTCTCATCTCGCACTGATTTCTCTTCTTCCTTCCCATAGATTTCTGGATTATACATTCCTGATCCTTTCATAGCATTTAAATGATCCTATGTTGTTTTATTTTTTTTCCCCATCAACATGGGAAATCCCTTTTTCTCCTCCTTTTCTTTCCAGTTTCAGAAACTACATAAAATAACACATTATCTTCAGAAATTTAACAAAAGGGAAACCCTACGTCTTGTCTAATTCCTTTGTGAACCACACAGAAATTATTACTTGTCATATTCTTAGTTTTCATTTGGACAACTGCCTAAAGATGACTGGCTAAAGCATGTTCATTTAATTTTAATGCAATGTACTGTTCAGGATGTGCTCCAAACTGTTTCTTA
The DNA here is from genome assembly GCF_000703405.1 of Apaloderma vittatum. Lineage (NCBI taxonomy): Eukaryota > Metazoa > Chordata > Aves > Trogoniformes > Trogonidae > Apaloderma > Apaloderma vittatum. The sequence goes on from NW_009720802.1 coordinate 18,642, forward strand.
GCATTTGCCTTGAGGAGCAAACCTCCAAATATCTGAAAGCTACTGATAACCTCTAGCCAAATGAGTAAATCTATGTTTATGATTTTTCTCTGTACGTGAATTGCTAAAGGGAGAGCACAGCAATTCCAGTTGCTGTCTGGTATAAATGAATAAAGTTATTGAGTGCATTATTCCCAGTCCAGTAGGATATCCTAGAAGAGTCTTCATTAACTAATACTTCCCCCAAAAAGAATCACTTAAACTCTGTTTGGATTCTAGCATAATCAAAATAGATTCTGGTAGTGCCTGACTAGGCAGGTACCCAGAAACATCTGTTTTTCAGTATTTCAAAAATACAATACCGTGTATGCCAAGGCATATGCAAAGTGACTACATTCACCTCTGAAATTAAAATGACATTCAATGTTCCATTTTGATGTCAAGTGAACTTTGACCTAGGAAATGTTATGGTTGATGAAGAAAAAATAACAGGGAGAACAGAGTAGTACAGTTTAGAATCATTAATTCCAAGAACTGTGTATTCTTGGTTTTCCGAAGTGAGATTTTTTTTTAATAATTGTTGATTTAGATGACTAAATGAATGTGTATTACTTTTATTCAATTTTCTACTGGTAAGGAGACTTTGATTTTATAAGTTTTTCTGCCCTTCAACGAGGTGCTGGTATATGATAATGTTCTCTTGATTAGAATAATGACTGAATGTACTTCAACAAGAAACACTGCTTTATAGGAATGAAGAAATAACAATATATGCATCTGTCTTATAAAAGGTGGTCTTGAAAAAGAGGGTGACATTTCCTGAAGCTGTGAAAGGTTTTGATTCTCTTTAACAAGGCCTGATCACCAGAAGAGCCAAGTGCCAGCCATAGTTGCTTCTATCTGGCAAGGCTGTGCCTTCTACTTTCTTTCAGTTGTGAATAATGTGCATGTTTGGAATATGCTCTAACTTAACATTTTGTCCTGACAACCTGAATATATCCTACCAGGGGATTAGTGAAACCATTCAGTGGGACTACACCATTCAGTGGTGTACTCACCTTAGGAGACCCAAAAAGAAGTCAGGGTTGCTTGGCTATCATTTGCTTTGGTCCTTTGCTTTTCCTGCCTTGTCACTATTCATAAGCCTCCAGGAGATGTTCCCTGGCTGCCTGCTGCCTCTGAAATGCCCCTTAATAAGAGCTCAGGGAATTCCTCAGCACTAACAGAGTGAGCTACTGCAGTTGAACTCAGCGCTATTGTACGTTTCTGAGCTGGAGCTGCTCACTTTGCTCACTGCCTGACACTCCTGGAGCTACAGAATAGCTGCCAAAATGTGCGATAGGGGAGACTGCTTTACATTTGGCAAAATGACACTAGCTGCTTTTTTTAGGTTTTGCAAGGTATTTTCATTTCAGGATATGAATGGCATCTTCTGAGTGTGTTGAAAATTGTGTGTGCAAATGCTGCTTTTGATCTGAGTCACATATTTCTCATTACCAAAACACCCAGTCTCCTTCTCACCTCATACCCTAATATAAATCTTGTCAAAGTCAGTTCATCTCTATTAATAAACCTTGAAAAAACAAACATCCTTTGTGATTTTCCTGTATATATTACTAGATACAAGGAAAACATAACGATTATAGCTCTCCTTTTCTTTTACCTCAGGGCTGAATTTCTTTTCTTTCTGCCCATGGGAATGAATCTTACAATCAGTACCTGTATCCATTAGATTTTTTTTTTTAAATAATGATCTCTCTCTCTGAGTATTTACAGTTCCCCTTTTTATTATCTGTTATGGTGGTTTTCATACAGATGCTAATATTATGACACTACTTTACAAGTATTGTTAGAAAAATATTTCTTCTGAATTGGATTTCTTTGTGAGTTTTAGCTATACATTCAATTTTCCATATTTGGCACATGATATGAAAACAAATATTCTAAGTGATTCCAGACAGAGAAAGTTTATATCAGCTATCTTTACCTATTTTAAGAGGTGACAAAGGATTAGCTACATCTCTGACTGCATTCTTACGTCAAATTTTAATTTGCCTTGTTTTTCTGAATACTACAAAGAAGCTATATCATGTGAAACTGCCACTGAGAAGAATTACCTGAAGGCATTTTGACTTTCTGCTTAAGCTTTATTTTGTCATTTATTTCTATTAACAATCATTAAGCAATTTAATAATTATAAGCCTCATTATCATTTTAATGAGACTAGCGACCATTACTAAGTGTAATTAAATTAGTTTCATTGTATGATATTTTGAAGCAGTGATTAAATTAAGTTTTACTGTGCTTTGAAGAATAAACCTATAGAGATCACTATTCAGTAAGCATGTTGTTAACTTATGAGGGATCTGTAAAATAGACATAACCTAGGAAAAAAGGCAAAATATTCCCTACTGAGGTTAATCATAAAAATAGAAAAATCAAATGCTCCTGCTGCCATCAGCTCCAAGATTACCAATATATTCTTAGTGATAATAGTAGTCTCTTGAATAGCGTTCATTGTGAGTAGCTTTGTGTAATCTGTTTTTAATTTTTAAAAATACCATCTAGATGCTGTGGCAAATTGTTCTTTATAAATCAAGGAGAGAATCCTGTAGTGCTTGCTCAGACAAAACGCCCATTGAGTTCAAATGGAATTTCACCACAGTAAGAACAGCAGGGTGTGTAAGAGCTAAGTATTATTGGTGGCTGTTGTTGTCATTATTATTATAGTTTTAGAGAGATAAATTGGGTAGTGAGGAAAGACAGTGAGAAGAGGAAGAAAGTACTACAATCGGAATCAGTAGAATTCCTATTATCTAAAAGGTAATTTTCTGTGAAAAGACATACAATCGTAAGATAAGGGACATCTCTGGCTAGAACAGATTAAACACTGGGTCAGCACTGGACGGTGGCCTGTCCTCACCCATTTATCAGGTAAGAACTGCTCTCTGTTCTCCACTAGCTAGTCCTTGTCTTCTCTTGTCATCATGATTGTACCTGAATGTGTTGCACTGTTTAGCTGGACTTAAGTGAATATAAAAGTTCATTAACAAGTAAGTTTGCATTTGGTTATTATGGTTTCAGATGTTAAATATATTTATGGTTGTGTAATGTTTTTCCATTTTAAAACAATTCTGTCTGGCGCTTGTCAAACTTGAAACTCATTGGGATTACATTTTCCAGTTGCACTGTCTTTCTTATGATTGGAGGGGTTTTTATGTTTGGGTTTTTTTTCTTTAAATTAGACGGTTTCTCTCTTAAAACACACAGCTATGTCTTGGTAAGCTTCATGCCTGAAAGTTTTGTAGCAGTGACTTAATTTTGGACAGGTTTCCTCTTGCTGATTCCTTTGTGTTTGCAACTTCATAAAAATTTCCAAATTCGTTCTAGTTCAGAAAACATCACTGTATACATACGTACAATAAAAATTTGTTTTAGTTGATTATTGCCGAATTTAATGTGTCCTGGGTGCGTTTCAGTTCTTCGTAGCTTCAGCACAATAACTTTTGTGTGCTATGTCTTTAGAGTGACATGGGCTTAACAAGACCTGCCATTTCTCCTGGCAGCGCTGTGATGTCAGCCCGGAGGTAAAGGAGGAGAACTGGAAACAAAAAGGAGCAAGTTCAGTAAGAAGCACAAAGAGAACAAGAGCAGAAAGAAGTAACAGGAGAAAAAAGCTGGGGAAATGGTAAAAGGACAGAGAGGGAGAACAGGAAAGGCATAAGGAACAGTAGAGAATAGAAAATTTGGGCAGAAAGGGAGCAGAAGAGCCCCACTAGCACAATGGAAGTAGAGGAGAGAAGCATGGAGTGGGGGAACAGAAACAGGAAGCAGTGGAGTAGCAGCCGGGCTTGTGGAAAGAAAACATGAAACAGAGAACCCAGAGCAGAGCAGAAATATGTGTGGGGCAGGGCCCATGGAGTGGATTTTAAAGAAATAGGTAGTCTGTATCTCTTGAAGACCATTGCCTGTGTAGAAACCGAATCCAGAATCTGTGCTAGTTTAATAATTTCCGGTATAATTGTGTTTCCTCTGCTGTTAGTGGTTGGTTCATATTTAAAGGGACAAAAGAAATTCTTTGCAGTTCTAAGTTAATATGTTAGTTCAAATAGCAGCAGGGATGCAAATCTAAAGTCTCCAGTCTTTATAATTAGTATGGGTTAAGTATAGTCAAAAGGTTAAATTTCTAGGGCATTTCCTTATTTATCTTATTCAATAATGAGCATGTTATTTATTTTTATGTGATTTTGCAATTCCAAAGCTGAGAACTTAAAGGTTAAGAAGTTGCTAGGATTCTGCCCACGTGTTTATATGTGTTAGCTGAGGTCAAGACAGTGCTTAAGATAGTGCAGACTTGGGAATCATGAATAAAGTTGTTATCGGATCAAATAATTGTAAGCTGTAGAAAAATGTTGCAGGACAGTGACCAAATCAAAACTGTGTGATCAGCTGTAATATTGGGAAATTGCTGCTATTTTCAACCTCAGATTTGCTTTCCTAAATCAGGTGTAATACATAGTTGTTTGTACTTTAACTGATCTGTACTCTAAAGAAGGACTGTTCAGCATTTGTAAAACTAACTATGTTGTGATAGCTGACAGAATATAGACAACACAGGACTTGTGCCAATAAGGCAAAGGACTGACTAAATCACAGATCAATACTATCAGCAGCTACAGTGTAAGCTGGGAGAAGACTCCAGCTTGTGTATGTGGGTCCTGGTTATGCAAAAATACTTAACCTGTGAATAGGGGATTTGATCCCAACCTGGAAGAAACACTTCTCCACTTGTAAGCCAAAATCCTAATTCTTTCCTTGTATCTCTTAATATGCCCTAAATCTAGTCAGGCTTGCACATTTAAGTACAGAAGTGCTTCTGCATTCAGCTCACATAGTACGGATAAAACATAGAACTCTATTTTTAGCTACATTATAACTTCTGATGAACTGCAATTCATCAAAATTAAGGGTATTGCAGTGAGTAAGTCTTTTTATTTTCTCTGGACTGTTCCATCAGTATTTTTATAATAAAGTAAAAGTTCATAGTACATAAAACCACTAAGAGTGTCCTCAGTGCCTGTGAGAGGAATATGGGAGAAGCAAAGATTTTATCTTGAGAGAAAAAAGCTGGATCATTTATTACTCATCTCTGACACTGTAAGCTTGTTCCCAGAAATGTATTTCCGGATATTTCAATGGTTTTAAATGGCAGGAGACATCTGTCCTGCACTTCGGAGGTGTCTCTTCAAGCCATTCATGAGCACAGAGTGCAGAGGGAATTCCTCCCATTACAAAGCCCACCCCTTCCATCTGAAATTGATTTTTCTCTTTCTGTTAGTTACAGATAGAACAGGGTTTAGGAATTCTATTCCTGTGATGTTTGTTTATTGTGTTCAGGTACCTGAAGAGGGAACTGCCATGTCTCATTCTCGCTATTGTTTGCTCTTAGACCTTGTTTTAACTGATACTGCTGGTATTACAGAATGAAGTTTTGAAATACCCTCAAGAGCATAAGAAGATAGTTGTGTTTTCTGATGAATTGCTTTACAGAGAATGTAATTATGCATTTTACAGGATAGCAATTTGTATACCACATAAAGCACATGTTTACTTGGGGGAATTGTGTGGTTTTGCTGTAATTATTAGAGCCTATTGATTGTCTTCCATTATGTTAATGTTTCCAAATTAAGCAATATGAAACAATTTTCTGCCATGCTCTATCTCAGAAACCTTAGGGATATTATCTGCAACTTTTACTGTAAGTCTAGAGGCCTTGGTGAATAAAACTTATAATTCACTTCATTGTAAGTTTTTCTCCTGATTCTAATCAATGAACCTTATACTGTGGAATATAAACGAGGTGACAAAGGAGGAAATAACCCTTCTGAGGTAGGAAGAAGGTGATGGTGAAAAGCACAGTAAGCATTCAATTGACTTCTTAAACAAAAATACTTTTGCCCTTTCTCTTGAAGACTGACTACTTTCAGATAATCATAAGCTCTTTGCAGCTATGACCACTTCAGAAAAGAAGAATAATTTTAGTGATGAGTCATTATCATAATTGCTTCAGCATTTCCTGCACTAGTTAAGACAGTTTATTTCTGGCCATATAGTACTTTATTGGCTTTTGAAATACTGTATCATCTGTCCAATTTGTGGAAAACTATCAAGTGAGAGTAACTGAATATTAGGGATGGAAGTACCAAAAGATATCTGGCAATTATTTCCAAGATTGGCTGGAGTCAAGTTGTCCTTATTTTACTTCTTCTAATCTTACTTCAAAAATATAGACATACTTTCTCTTCATTTTTGGTTCTGCAGATTTCTTTTAGGTTAATTCCTGCCACTCACCATTCCTGTTTGTCGTGGGTTAGGGCTGGGCCGGCC
>NW_009720803.1:0-209 GCF_000703405.1 Apaloderma vittatum
TCGTGTCCCCCTCCCCGCAGACCAGCCCGCTTTCACTTTGATTTCCCCCAGCGTGATGTTTACGCCACCACAACTTTTCACTTCTGAAGTCTGGGAGTCCTTGATTCTCCGTCCTGCCATGCTAATTAACTTCTTAGCAGTCACATTCCTTTTCCTCCTCTTTCTCTCGCTCTCTCTCTTTTTTTTTTTTTTTTTTTACTCCAAGGACC
>NW_009720803.1:376-578 GCF_000703405.1 Apaloderma vittatum
CTCCAACGAGAGCAAGAAAAAACGTTAACGGTTTAAAAAGAGAAAAACCCACCCCCCAACCCTGTAGTCACATGTACACAAATACTAAGGGCACATATCCTTCAGGAGAATCCGGACTGCAAGGGGATGAGATGTTTATTAATGCTCAGTATGTAAAAGTTAGTGCTTCCTCAAGAGCGGAGGCAGGGGCACTCGTTTGGGT
>NW_009720804.1:0-1659 GCF_000703405.1 Apaloderma vittatum
GAAGCGGTCGGGGCTGAGTTGGGGGTGTCTGGTGAAACATCCCAGGGATTGTTTAATCTGCGCTCGAAACCCAGGGGCCCTGCGAGCCACTGGAAATATCTGCATGTAAATACGGCCTCCCTACATATTGCTGAGAAAATGAAAGAAATGCCTCCCCGTAGCTGGTGAAGCACTTGTACGTTCAGAGCAGGGAGTCTGGCATGGGTGAAAGGAAATCCGTTTTGGCTGGATTTTGTGCAGGTCAGTTCGTTCTCCAGCTGCATCGTGAGCTGTGCAGGTGTTTGGGGGGTCAGGGCTGAGCGGTGGGCACAGCACAAGCGGGGTGGCAGGGTGTCCCTTCAGAGGCAGGGCTGGGTTATGCTTCGTGTTGGCTGAGCTGTGTCCCAGGGCTGGCTCCAGAACGCAGAGCTCTGGCAGAACGAGAAACAGGAGTGCTGGCCACTTCTTCTGGAATGTGACGCTTTGAATCGCCTTTTGAGACATTTGTTGAGTGAAGTATTCTCCTTAATGAATAAATACTTCTCCTCTGTCTCAATAGCTGTCTGAGTAGGGGCAATTGAAAGGAAAGTCTCGGCTGGCTTTGGTTTTGATGCAGAGCCCACAAGCATGTGGTTAACTTTTCCTCTAGTCCTACCTCCAGAAAATAGACCTCCTGGGCAACCAGACATCATTTGCTGCTGTTGCCCTTGCGTGCCTTTTCTGAGGCTTCCCAGTGTCCTTAAACTAGGTTACACTTATGGACCGGGCTGCTCCTGCTCAGTCTGTCTTCTCCTGAGAGTCTGTTTGTCTTCTCCTGAGCCGTGCTCTGGTACCAGAATAAGCTTAACTGGGCCCAGCTTGGTGTCCCCGGGGCACTGGTCACTGTGGTGACAACCTGGTGTAACGTCACCTCAGGTGTCGCACACTCCGTCGTTGCCTCCTTGGGTTCACGTCGCTGTTACAAGAGCTTGTCTGAGGCGCTGGCTCGTGGCATTCGGGCTGCTGTGACCACACTGGGTGGAGGATTCGGACATATTTTGGGATGAAAGCAGAGTTGTTGGTCAAAGCAGAAAGCGCTGCCTTGAGTTGGACCTTCGGAACCCGCTCAGAGCGCAGCCGTTCGCTCCGAGTGAGGGCTGAGCACCGGCTACGATCCCGGCGGGACCGGGTGTGATCCGGGCAGCTCTCCGGTTGCTGCGGGTTGGCTGCGTGACCTTGAGCCATTCATTTATCCCGCACGGCCAGCCCGTTCCCTCTCGTTATTTTGTGCTTTATGACCAGTGCCGTTCCTCGCGCCTTCTGACGTGAATAACCCGCAGCGACGTTTTCCTAGCAGTGCTGTGACCCCCGGCGCAGCGGCGAGCGATGGCTGCGGGGCTGGGAGCGCTCTGTTCTTGCCTGTCCCCGGTACCGTTGCCGTTAGATCTTTCAAACGGGGTTTTGACAATTCACTCGCTCGGTGGCCCCGCCTGATTTCAGACCCGAAATAATTGAAATAAACCCTCCTGGCCTGCGTACCCCGCCCTCCGACACGAGAAGGGAACACAGCATTGCGAAGCATTATTATTATTTTTATTTGTTTATTTTTAAAGACGCGTTTTGGCCCGTTACGTTCAACAGATCACCGGGAAGAGCCATTTTTCAACCTCTCTCTCCTCGCCTTCCACTCAAGACTCGTTT
>NW_009720805.1:0-297 GCF_000703405.1 Apaloderma vittatum
CCCGCAGGAGCTGACGGCGCTGCCCGTGCTCTACCTCTGCGAGTTCTGCCTCAAGTACGGGCACAGCCTGCGCTGCCTCCAGCGGCACCTGGTAGGGGAAAAAAACCAGAAATGGGAACTGGGGGGACTGGGGACCCTGTGGGGAGCAAGGAGAGCCCTGGGGGGGGTTAGGGACAACCTTGGAGGGGGTTTTGTTCTCCCCAGGGTGACTTGGGGACCCCCAAAATAACCTTGATCCCCAGAACTGGGGACCACCATCTTAACAACTGGGGAACCCCTGGAGACATTGGGGAACCC
>NW_009720805.1:381-855 GCF_000703405.1 Apaloderma vittatum
GGGGGCCGCCAGAATAACTTTGATCCTCCCTTTTAAGAACTGGGGACCACCCTCTTAACAACTGGGGACCCCCCTGAGGGATTGGAGACCCCCCAAGGGAAATTGGGGATGCCCCCTGGGGAGAATGGGGACCCTGCGGGGAGCAAGGAGAGCCATGGGGGGGCTTAGGGACGATCTTGGCAGGGTTTGTCCTCCCCAGGGTGACTTGGGGACCCCCAAAATAACCTTGATCCCCCCTCCCTTAACAACTGGGGACCCCCCCGAGGGGATTGGGACCCCCAAGAGGGAACAGGGAGTTCTTTGAGGGGGATCAGGGACGCTCTTGGGGTCTCCCTATTGTTTTTTTCACCCTTTTCTTCCTTTTTACCCCGTTTTTTATTTTTAACTCTTCCTTTTTTCCTATTCCCCGCTTTTTTTTTTTAAATCCCCCCCTGCCCAGACCAAATGCGACCTGCGACACCCCCCGGGCAACGA
>NW_009720806.1:0-203 GCF_000703405.1 Apaloderma vittatum
TGGCCCTCGCCTGCAGCTCTGCTTCCCCCACAGGCATCGCTGCTCCACAGAAACTGCACTCCTGCTTCCGGAGGGCTCTCAGGGCTCTGCACAAGTGTTGCTGCTCCAGCTGCATCTCGGCAAAGGACGAGGAGCAGCTCTGCGCTGCCAGCGTCAGCTGGGTCCCCCGGGATGGCAACTGGCCCTGAGCCTGGCCAGTGTCC
>NW_009720807.1:0-220 GCF_000703405.1 Apaloderma vittatum
TTGCAGGGTGCCTGGCCCCGGGCCCCGGCCCCCCAGGAGAGCCCCTCAAACAGAGCCACTGTGTCTCGAAGGGAGGAGATGAGATTAAGGGGAGCTAAAAGCTATGTCTGGCTCCTTGCACAGGGGGGTCTCTGTCTCGGCACCAGATGGCATTAATAGCATTATTCTGCACAGCTCACGGACACCCACGTCCACACGCACGTTTGCGCAGCTCTTCGCA
>NW_009720807.1:323-981 GCF_000703405.1 Apaloderma vittatum
ATTTGGAGACCAGGCTGTTATGAGAGCTAAACTGCAACCAGCCTAGCTAAGTGTCTCTCCAGGGTACAGCCAGGGAACTTGGGAACCAGGAGCAGGGGAGAGGCATAAGCAAATTCTGTGATGCATGGTAAATGTGGGCCTGTCTGCCCCTCTTCATGCCTCCACAGTCCTTTGCTTTGGATGCCGAGCCCAGGAGCTGTGGGAGCGGGAAGCTGGCAAGACTATAGGGAACGGCCAGGGAATGTCTCTGCTCTGCTGCCTTTCTTCTGCCACTGCCCTGCTGAGAGGCTCCGGCTCTCCCCAGGGCCTGAGCCATGGTCCCTGTCTGAGGCTGCTCTGCAGAACCAGCCCCAGCCCCGCAGCCCTTGCCCTGTGCCTGCGGCTCCCTGTGCCTGGGTTAGCTGGGAGCTGTGGCCTCGGCGAGGAGGTGTTTGTCTTCTCCCCTGAATCAGGCAGTCTTGGAGGATTTCTCTCACAGTCCCTTGAGCCATTAATCTTCTCAAAGTAAATCTTTTCTGTGACACAAAGGCAGTTGGGTAAATAATATAGCAGACAAGTGGAGTGTCCTTTTCCTCTGGGAAGACTTCTGAACAGTTTCCCCTTGGCACTGGCTGGTCCCTGTTTGCTCCACCAGTCTGTACGGACAGGGATGGGGGAG
>NW_009720807.1:1086-1413 GCF_000703405.1 Apaloderma vittatum
GCCCCCCAGCCTGGCCCTGCCAGCCCTGCTCCTCCATCTCCGTGATGCCAGGGATGCATTTGGCCTGTGAAGAAAATGGAATGCAAAATGTCTCCTCAGTTAAAAGAGGAGAGCAGCAAATGGTAACTGATGGAGCCAAAGAGGAACACTTGACGATGCGGAGAGACGGGCCTGGGCTGGCGGGGAGCCAGGCACGCGCCTCGTTCTCCCTTTGTTCTGCTCCCAAAAACGCAGCGCATCCATCAGCAGCAACGTGCCGGCCAGACCAGCAGAGCTGCACAGTCTTGAAGTAACCTCCCAACCAAAGTAACATTTCAGCCCTCGTTT
>NW_009720808.1:0-703 GCF_000703405.1 Apaloderma vittatum
ATCTGGCCAGCCTCCCAACACCCCTCACACACCACATCTGGCCCCCCCAGCGTGCCATCACTCCACTCCTGCACCTCGTCCCACCGTGACACACCCACCCACACACGGGTACCCACATCCCTGACCTTTGGGGGGACCTTCCCCTTCTTATCTCTCCAGATTAAGGAAAAAAAAAGGAAAAAAAAAAAGAAAAAAAAACACAAAACCCCAACATTTTCCTCCAGGGAACATGTTCTGCAGCCAGTGGAGGTGGGTAATTACTGCTCTGGAAACCCTCCAAGCCCCCCCAAAATAAAAAGGGGGGTCTTTTAAGGCCCTGCCCTGATTTATTTATTCCCCCTTGTCTCACATCACTCAGAGGTGATGTGAGAAACCCCCTCCACAGCTCTACTTATCTCCCTCTCGCATTTCTTTCCCTGTTTCAAACCTCTTCGGTTCGTTTCGTGGAGGTAGGGAAGGGTCATTTTGGTGAAAAAAAATAAAAGAAAAGATATGAAGAGCAGGGAAAACTCGGTAATAAACTCAAAATTTTACCTAAAGGTGGAAAATTATTAAGAATTAGCTAAATATTTGCCTTTTCCTCCCTTGCAGCCGTGTGGGGCAGCTGGATGCAAGGGCCGAGGATGGAAGAAAAAAGTTGTTTTCTGCGTATATTGGTGGGTATCGCAACATAGACACACAGGCAGCCACAAATATATGCATA
>NW_009720809.1:0-19426 GCF_000703405.1 Apaloderma vittatum
CTTCTCAGTGATGTCCAATGACAGGACAAGCAGCAATGAGTAAAATCTGGAACACAGGACATTCCACAAAAATATTAGAAAAAACCTTTTTACTGTGAGGGTGACAGAGCCCTGGCACAGGGTGCCCAGGGAGGTTGTGGAGTCTCCTTCTCTGGAGACATTCAAAACCCACCTGGACGCATTCCTGTGTGACCTACTGTAGGTGATCCTGCTCTGGCAGGGGGGCTGGATTAGATGACCCTTTGAGGTCCCTTCCAACCCCTAACATTCTGTTATTCTGTGATTCTTTGATTTTTAGTAAATAAGAAGGATGATAACCGTTGTATAAGAACAGAAATTCTGAATAAATGGCCTCTGAAAGAAATGTCTCACGAAGTCTATGGATTAACTTTCCCTAATCCTGGAACACTCAGGAAGTCTAGGTGAAAATTAATGCTATATTACCATTCAGAATGTAAAGACTGACCAGTGATAACTGCCAGCCAACTTTTATCCTAATATCTGGTGAATCATTTATGTATTCATCAATGTTAAACAGTTTACAGACCTGGGTAGACAAAAAGTGAAGTTGAAAATGGTCTGATCCATGACTAGGTACATAGGAATAGAATTGAAAAGCCCTTTGCTTTTATTTATTGCAATGACTTTTAAGGTAAATAGCTACTGAAAAATATACTAGTTTTAGAAAATGTAGTGAAACAATCAAATGGGAGGAAATGAGCCACTTCTAGATACTGTGTCCGGGTTTGTGCCTCCAATACAGGAAAGACCAAAATAAGGGCCACTAATGTGGTGAGGGCTGGAGCACTCTTCATATAAGGAGAAGTTCTAAAAGCCGATTTGCTTGCAGATCTGATGTGAAGAATTGCCAGTCTGTAAGAGCTCTATGTTTTAAAAATGGACTTGGTTTGTCCAGGATTGAGTTAACTTTCCGCATAGCTGCCCTATTCTTCTGTGCTCTATATTTGAGAAGGAACATTGTTGACGACATAGTAATGTTTTGGGATCCGCTGAGTAACTTTTGTGCAGCATCAGTTCTGTCTCTTCATCGCCCCAAAGGCCAGTGGACAAGAAGTTAGGAAGGAATATAATCAGGACTGCTGACCCAAGTTGACCAAAGGGATATTTCATAACATATGTTGTTGGGCTCAGGAAAAAAAATATAAAAGAGTCGAGAAGGAATTTATTATTAGGGCAATTGTCTTCTGAATCAACCACTTCATGGATTGGAGGGCTGGTTCCCAGGAAGTGGTTGGATGTTACCTGCTGTTGGATAATAGAGGATAAATCTTGCTTTGTTTTGCTTTCTTTAATAAAATGCCCTTATGCCAACCCACATGTTTTTTCATCTTGTTTTCTATGAGGAGGGAAATAGGGTGGCTTGGTGGGCACGTGGTGGTCTGCAAAGGTCAACTCACCACAGTCCTTTGTTGGTGCCAAATGTGAGTCTTCAAACAATGGCAGTTTTGAATTGAGTGTGCTATAGGCATAGTAATTATTAATTTTCAGGCTTGTATGTGAGTCACAGAGTTTATTTGCTGCACCACTCAGCACTTTACTTTGCTGAACTTGGAAACACATTAATACAAACAGTGACTATGTTCTTTGCCCTGGCATTGATGCCCTTACTGTGCTGAGGTAGCTATGTTGTCCTGAGAGGGCTGGTGTGTGGGTAGCAGGGTGTGTGGAAGGATTTAGGCAGATTCCTAGGATGGTTTTCACCTCTTATAACCTGAGATGAACAGGCAAGTAACCCTTCTGAATTCATGCACCTCCTGACAGAAGTGTATTTTGCCTACTCCAATAAAAAACAGTAGCTTCTAACACTGTGTTGAGGCTTGATCTATGTCAACTAAGTCACACTTCAGTACTATCAGAGCACAGTGGTTAAGACAGGGATTCAGATCACCTCTGGTTGAGTCAGGGATCCAAACTACAACTAAGGACACAACAGGCACAACAGTCCTTTGAGATAAGGACTCAAACCTCAACTTTAGTAAACACCCCAGAAGTGAAAGAGAAGGAGTGGACATGGAGGTTAATGGGTCCATGTCATTGCTGAGTAAGAGAGGAGAAGGAAGAATCTGATAAAGAAGCCAGTCGTTTAGCAGAAAATTGGCAGGAAGGAGTGAGAAAAATGACACAAGGAGACTGTCTAGTCCCTGACCTTGAAAGAACTTCAAGACATGCAGGATGTGTGGGCTGAAACAGGCAGGATGCAAGAACAATCACAAACCACAGCTGAAATGCAAAGAGTAGATCTATTCTTGCTATCTGGGAATCTGGAGAATCTTTGCAGCAGCACCCGGATGAGGCACACAGGCAACAATCACACTAGCAGGCATAATGAGATCTCTCCTGGCTAGAAAGCATGTGGTACTTATCCAACTGCTTTGTTATGCAGATGACCCTGCATCTATACCAGCCTCTGTTATCTAAGCATGGGTGTGCTGCTTATCAAGGCCAAGCAGTAATCTAGTGTGATGTGTGTGTTTTCTGACACCTCAGGTGCAAGTTGCTTGAGTGTACCTACCATCCTCCTTGTCACTCTTCCTTTGTACACCTACCTAGGGTCTGAAATTTTGAAGGAAATCTCTCTCTCACCTCATCTCCTGGCTATTGGTGACGGCCCATGGAGCCCCAGTGAGAGGGAAAGGAAGACCCAGGCACATGGTGCATGGCACTCTCTGGTACACGCTGAGGGGAGGACATGAGGAAGCGGGATGGTAAGCCCACCTTAAAGTTGGAATCCCACATATGCAAACTGAGGGGGAAGACAGCTGCTGAAAAGGGATTATCCAAGAAGGCTGTTGGTTTAATTACTGTTGAGATGTAAGAAAGTCAGCCAGTGATCCACCAGACACAGAAGAAGAATCACTGAGATCACCTCCCTTGATTCTAGCGAAGGGCGCTCTGGTCTGGCAGTGCAAGGGTCAGCCAGTGAATACACAATATAAGAATAGAGGGCCTCTGCCTTTGACTAGGAGGAAGGGCATAAACGGGAATACCAAAATGTTCTATGGTCTGGCATATCAGTTGTCTCTGTTGGAGGCTGATGTGAGCTTGACAGGAGGGAAAAGCACCTATTGTGACCAGCCCAGAGTCCGTATGTATCGTTGGCATAGACTACATCAGGAGAGGGTACTTCAATAAATAAAATGTGTATCAGTGGGCTTTTGGTGTAGCCATCATGAATACAGAGAAGGTGAAGCAACTCTTTATCTTGCCTGACCTCTTCGATCCCTCTGTTGTGGGCTTGCTGTGAGTTGAACAGGTGTGAATTCCTATGACGATGGTGCACTAGTGGCAATATCACACCAATCAAGACTCTCTGGTTCCCATACACAATCAGATTCATCAACTGGAGACTCAGGAAGTAATCAGCAAGACTTGTTCTCCCTTTAATAGTTCCATATGGCCAGTGAAAAAGTCTGATGGAGGGTGAAGGCTAAGACTGGACTATTGTAGCCTGAATGACGTCACGCCGTGGCTGAATGCTGTCATATCTGGTATGCCAGAGTTCCATTACGAAGGCAGTCAAGTGATGTGTTGCTTTTTATACTGTCAATGTGTTTTTTCTCTATTCTTTTGACAGCTGAGTGCAGAACACTCTTTGCTTTCACTTGAAGGGATGTCAAATACACCTGGAATTGACTGCCTCAGGGGTAAGAGCACAGCCCTACCATTTTTCATGGACTATTCCAACCTGCACTGGAAGAGAATGATGCCCTGAAACATCCACAATGCACCAACATCATCATCATGTGGGCCACCACAGCAGGTGTTTAGACGGGAAAAAGAATAATTCAGATTTTTCTGAAAGTTTTCTTCACCATAGAAAGAAACATAGTCAAAAGACCTGTACAGGAAATCGAGTTCTTGGGAGCAAATGGCAGGATAGGTATTGTCACATTCCTATACATGTGACCAAAAAGGTAGTGTCTATGTCTCCTTCATTCATAAAGATTCAAAGGGGCATAACTACTTTTTATTACAATCTGAGAGTAGATGCCAGGCTTGAGTGGATATTCTCAATACAGCCGTCTCTCTATTTCATGAGATATTTTAGGAAGCAGGTTTCCATTCATAAATTAACCAGAAGATGTGTGGCAGGTCACAGAAATATTTTTTAATCTCTTTCTATTCCTTTGGGCTGGGATTTTCAAAGTTCTAAAAGAATTAGGCTTTCAGCTCTCAATATCCTTTAATGGAATATGGTCACACGAGACTAGTCTGGAGCACTTCTCTGTGTAGCAGTTGACGATCATTGGCTATTGAGAGATACACTCAAATTATTCAAAATAATTTGAAGATTCATCCTTAAATTACTAAGTTGCAGACACCTTTCAGAGGCATCAAAGAAAATATGATGCTTTGTTGGTATAGTTGTTTCTTTTTAAATAGGGGAGTCAAAACAACTGAAGAAAAATACTTCCTACGTTAATGTTTATCTGCTGTCACATCTTTATGATACAGCTTCAAAAATGTCATAGACTTCAGGCTTTTGGAATGATTTTAAAAGTTGGTATCCATTTATCAAAAAAAAATTACTCTGTTTTTTGGGTGTTTCTGTTTGTTTTGGTTTTGATTTTGTTTTGAAACTGATTTTTGTGCCACAATGTAAACAAAGGTATTGTTTGATTGCAGCACTTCTTCACAAAGTAGATATAGCTGTAATGAATAATCCGAGAGCGTGGGTTTCTGTTATGTCTATTTCTTCATTTATTCTCAGTAACGTTAGTTATAAATGTGTTATAAATATGTTGGCACGTGTTGGCACTTATTATACAAACTGAGCTACATTAGATGCAAAAAAGAGCTAGAGGATAATTCTATGTGTATAAACAATGCATTAGGTGAAGTCATGCAGTTGAAAATAGAAATCTGACATATAAGAACACACTCAAATATATATGTATGCAAAAGTAAATACATTTTTATGTTGTTTTTCCTAGACCTAAATTTTGATCTTTTATAGAAGCAGATGCTTTCAGCTACTCTGTGAAAAAAATATATTTTAAACAATTCTATTTTAAGTCTGGTGGGAAAAGAATGAGATGCATTACAAAATATGCTATTTTAAGTATCCACTATTCGCTTAAGTCTGAAGCCTAAAGTGCCCAGGAGACCATCCATTAGCCATTCTTTACTGGGTAAACAGAAACTTGCAATTCATTTTTTTTGTACTGACATAGAATGTAAAACAGAGCAATACCTGGCCACTGTCACATGGGTTTGTTTATTGGAATGTAAAGTTATTCCAGAAATATTTGTGGAATACAGGAGGAAAAATGACAAAATACCAATCTATACTAAGAATCAATAAAAATATTCTATTTTCTTGGTGTCAGTCATCTAGTCAAGTACCAAATTTTACATACAGAAAATCCAGAAAAAGATGTGAATACTCGATATAACTGCCCATCATCTGTTTATTGTAATTTTAGGGGTATTAAAAGCTGATGTAGAAGAAATACTGCCTTGGATTGTTTATTCAACATTTTTTTTGACTTTTACTCCAAATTTGGAATAGATATGCTTACAAATGTAAATATTAGTCATTACTGTATTACTAAAATAACAAAGTTTGGCATGTCATAGTTTTGGAAAGGATTAAATTGTGATGTACGCAGTGTTTCTCTTGAAGCAGTGTCTTAGGACTTCTTTGATAAGCATTTATTTAAGAAATTTTTTTTGTTGTTCATTTGCCAGCAGATTTCTTTGCAGTCCTGGCAACCTGGAGCAGGAGACGATGGATTTTAAGGTAACCACTTCCTGAAAAAGCAATTTATGTATTACTGAGATTGAGAGCTGAGTATCCAGCTGAACATGTCAGCTGGCGTTTGGTGAGACTCAAAATTAAATTCAGCAGGTTTGCTTAAAGAGGATGAATATTTTGGATAGCTGATGGAACAAAGAAGGGGCTTGGGACCCAGCCCAAAGTTGTAACTAGAATTACAATCACAAATTCTTACCATCATAATGCCACATTTGCATGACGTATTTTTTCTTCTTATTAAAAAAATAGTTCATTTATGTTACATTCATGAGCTTCAAAAGAAGTAAGGAAAGTCTCAGAGATTCTAGCTCATTAGCTTTGCAATTACATCTTTTGAAATGATGACCTAGAGATATAATAATAATTATAATATGAATCTCAGCTTCCTAAAATAAGAGAGTGAAACAGTTCATTCTGTGAAGAGATTTAATTAAATGACTATGCTTTTCCGTTGAGAGTTCTTATTTTAGTTAAGCATTCTACTACTACAAACTGCTATGTCCATGACAAAGAAGAAGTGTACAATTTAGATATATGCAAGCA
The DNA here is from genome assembly GCF_000703405.1 of Apaloderma vittatum. NCBI lineage: Eukaryota > Metazoa > Chordata > Aves > Trogoniformes > Trogonidae > Apaloderma > Apaloderma vittatum. The sequence continues at coordinate 6,323 of NW_009720809.1, forward strand.
TCAACTCATAAAAAGTACTTACCAGCCATGTAACAATGCAATTTGAGAGTATAATGAATTAATGCATCTAGAAATTACTGGATAAAATGGTCTAAAAATTTTTACAGAACAAAATAAATGAACAGTATGCTATGAAATACTGATGATCTCTCCAGCCATGTATAAATATTTTGTTCCTGATCATAGTTAAATACATTTCATAGTAAAAGCCTTCACTACAATTTCCAGGGAGTGGTTTTTTAGTTTATTTTCTAATAAACAAAAAATGCAATGTGAAAAAGTGTTAACAAATAATTCAAATTGCTTAGAAAGAACTTCTGTTCATATTACAGTCTTATTATTTAGGAATATGTTTTTCTATATTCAGATGGCTTATAAAAATTCATATTTTGGGGGAGCAAGGAATACACAGTCTAAAGTCTATTTAGGCATCTTCTTGGACAAAAAAAACATACGAATTTGAAATTCCTGTAATCTTATAAATGTGATGTCTCCATGTTGCAGGTGGTTGGTAACTCACATGTCAGAGCTGACCAGAATGCCTGCCTCTTATACACAGTCTTATTTGATGTCAATGTAAACTATTACTCCTGGCCTGTAACTTTTTAAGGTGAACATAAAGGTATCTAAATTATTCTTTGTCACCAAGATTCCATGTAATTTTAATCAATGAGGGAGTGGAACTTCAAAATGAAGAAAGGCTGAGCAATGAGAAAGAAAAAAGAAGAAAAGAAAATATCCTATTTTAATGTAACTACATGTTCCTTAATTTCAATTAAAAAAATCAGATGGATTAAGTTGTAAAATGATGAATATTCAAAATATTCTTTTTCTGACCTGAAAATATTCTGAAAATAGTTTGGCAATTTGAATCTTTGAGAAACAGGTTCCTAAGAAAAGCTTCACTTAATAAGAAGTTTTAATCTTAATTTGATATTTACTGAGCTTATAGACCTTAGTTTGACTGATAATGACAATCTTAAATATTATCATAGAATCATAGAATAGAACAATTCATGTTGGAAAAGATCCTTGGGATCATCAAGTCCAACCATTGACCCTACACTACAAGGTCACCCCTAAACCATATCACCCAACACCACATCTAAACGACACTTGAACACATCCAGGGATGGCGACTCAACCACCTCCCTGGGCAGTCTATTCCAGTGTCTGACCACTCTTTCAGTGAAGAATTTCTTCCTAACGTCCAGCCTAAATCTGCCCTGTTGCAACTTGCAACCATTCCCCCAGTTCTGTCCCTAATTACCTGTGAGAAGAGACCAGCACCAACCTCTCTACAATGTCCTTTCAAGTAATTACATGATGAGATCCCCCCTCAGCCTCCTCTTCGCCAAACCGAACAGACCCAGCTCCCTCAATCGCTCCTCATAAGGTCTGTTCTCCAGGCCCTTCACCAGCTTTGTTGCCCTCCTCTGCCCTCACTCCAACACCTCGATATCTCTCTTATACTGAGGTGACCAAAACTGAACACAATACTCAAGGTGCGGCCTCACCAGTGCTGAGTACAGAGGCACAATCACCTCCCTTCTTCTGCTGGTCACAAAATTTCTAATACAAGCCAGGATGCCGTTGGCCTTCTTGGCAAATCCTCTTAGAAATCCTCTTAGAGGTTTTCTCAGCTAATTAAGGTGTACCAAAATGACCGAGTTTTAGATACTTGTGTTTGTTCTCACATTTTGGACCTCTGCTCACTTCTCATCAAAACAAATACAGTGTTTTGTTTTGTTTTGTTTTATTTTGTTTTCCAATAGCAAATAAGTTGGCTGGAGTCTTATATACAATGGAGGACACTTAGAGTGGATTTCTTTCACTGTTTATGAAAAGATTTAGAAGTATCATTAGTATTAGTTTTTGATGTATTGCCTTCTGAGGTTGGTTTCTCAAACTTAAGCACACAGCATGGTAATTGACTCTCTAACTCTGATAACACAATCAGTAAAGGGGTAGCTTTGCTAGAGAAGGCTCATATTGATTCACAGTGCTTGAGACATCAATAAGGGATAGTCTATAAATACCTCCCTGTCTAAAAATATCGAGGAAAGCATTAAAAATGTCTAAGTGGATACATTTAGTGATACTAAGTGATATAAGGAAAGATAACATAAATGGAAGATGAAACAGCACTTTGAAAGACATGGATATATGAGATGTAGGGATTCAGAATTACTGAAAGACTGCTTAGCATTTTTTCTCATGTTTCCTGAAAGCAGTCGTTGTTCTGAAGACCTCTAGGTCAGCAGCTGAAGATATTATTTGTGTCTTCTAGATGACTGAAGAAGCGCAAGCCACCTAGCAGACAAAATAAAGAAACTTTTAAAGTTTTATAACACAGGAAGAAAGACTCCTCTACACTTATACAACAGCTATGGCTTTCAGGAGATGTTAGTTTTAACATTTAAAAAACAAAACACAAAACCCCCCAAAGAAATGAAAAAACCCAAACAACTTTAAGGCTGAAACTTGTGAGTCAGAAATGCAGTTGTACATTCTTCTGGATCTGTAATGTGGCATCAATTCTGAAAAAGGAGTATCTTGAGATTCTGGGTTGAGAGAGCACAAGGGCAACGTACATGACTCCAAAACAGAAATTGGATATACGGAAAATAGTAGAAGAAAAGTAAGACAATAATAAGAAAGCTGATTTGCTCAACCACATATCCACACAAATCTGCTAAGTAAAAATACTAAATAAGAAAAAAAAGAAATTAATAGAAAGATATGCTATTGTCATAGAAGAAAAGATAAAAGAAAGCCAAATCCAATGTTTGGCTAGATCTACTATTTTTCAAAAATCAAAATTAGAAACTGTTTATCAAAAAAATGCCTACTTCAAGGTGTTGCGATTTTCAAAGGGAAGGTCGCAAAAACAACAAAACTTATCTACACGTAGATAAGCAGGCACTTCTTTATTGCAGCGCTGGGAAGCCTGGAAATCATCCAATGCTTCGAAAACATCAACAAAAATTCAATCTATTTATACACCCTTTTACAAAATTATAGTATTTAACATAAACATGCATATTATACCCGCTATTAATTTTGACCTTTACAATGATTGGTTTAGCCCTTATTAATATTCTTATATTGATAAAATCATTGGTTATTCTATTGATTACAACACCTAATATACAAATTAAGGTGCAATAGTATTGCTTGTTTCTATGGTGTTTCTATGCGATGTTTCTATGTTACTACCACAAAACACAAGATAGAAAGGTAGGGAGGTAGGTAGAACATTCCAGGAAAGTAGGGAAGTAGGGAGGAAAGCAAGCACAAAACATCTCCAGGGAGAAAGGGGAAACAAACAAAACATTCCTTGTAACAGCTCTACTTCTAGTCAAGGCCTATACACTACTACTTAGCATAAGTAAGATTTTAAGGTTTTATATTCCTTATGCTAATATAAGTCAATTAACTATTTTAATTAAAATGGTAATTGATTAAAATAATAATTAGTTATTCATTAGCTCCTTAAAACTTAAATTTGATTACAACAAAAGTAATTCTAAGTTATTCAGCTTCAATGTTCTTTATAGTAAGTCTAGTGAAGTAGCCATTTTAAGCAATAGATCATGTGATTTTAGACTTCTTCCTTATAGTGAAAAAAATGAAACCCTACAAGGTCTTTTCAGTTTGCATTAAGGATGGGGAGAGATTATAGCTACCCTGGAGGAACTTGCTTGGATGTAGTCATCTGTACTGCAAATGAGGTTTACAGATAGACAGATAGACAAATGAATCCAACATCTAGTGACTGAAATATCACATTGGATATAACTACTCTCTTACTACCCGTAAATGGGATTCTGGTGCAAAGATGAACGAGATATCTGAAAACACAGTAAGGTATTTGCAGAGAAAAATCTAACTCTCTTGAATATACCTAGACAGAAAACATATCTTTATGCCGGGCAATTTTATTTCTTTTTTCAAATAGTACATACACTTAACTCTGGTTGAACTAAACTTCATTACGTCAAATTAATAAAAAAAAAACAAAAAAAAGGAAAAAAGGAAAAAAAAAACCCTTTGTTCTTTATGATTCTTGTATAAAAGACAGGAAAACTTGACTTTAGGTAGTATTGTTTGGATTTTATCATTTTCGTTCTAATATACTTCCTTTTTTTTATTTTTTACTTTGAGACATGTTTTCATAGTGTCTTGTCTGTGCGAAGCAAACTACACTCATGCAGGCCAGAGGAATCTCCAGTCTTCTAACATATTTTTTCATTATATGTAAATTAAGGGCAACAAGACTTCTAAATCCAACGAAGTGCAAAATGCATTGATATTGTGACAAAAATTAAAGTTAGTGATATCTGACTTGCTACTTGTTCAGCTAATCAACCATTTAGCGTTTTATACTTGATCTTTAGTTTATCTCAAGTAAATGACTAAAGACTTGGGGCTTTCTTTGGTAAAACGTGGGGGAAAAAAAAGGAGAATTGATTGTTCTTCAAATTATAACATTTCAAGTTATATTTTAAATAATATTTCTTTAAATAGATTGAGAAATAAGGCTTATTCTATCAGTTTCTGTCAGTGTATAAAACATGTCAGTTCACAGATTCTGCATTTGGTATAATTTTCTTTAAAGTCCAGTGCTTCTATTCATGATGCAGTTCTTTACTCCCTAGAATTACTTGTGCACGTATTCCTTGTATGTATCTCCAGTTGTTGTTCTCTTGAGAGCTTGTGTAATAATCAAAATCTTGGGAATAAGAAGTATTGTGTATATAGGCATGTGTTTACTAATGTTCACATGTTGTCTACTATTATTACCATCAGACTTTCCAATTCCCACTTTTTCCAAAAAACTCAAAATAATTCTGAATAGATTTTGCCTGCAGTACATGTAATTTTACTGGATGCTTCCTTTTTACCTCTACTTTTTTTTCTTCTTTTCATTGCCCTAGTTGCTTTGATTTTTGTATTTTAAAATGTTACATTTTCTCAAAAGAAGCAAGTATATTAGTAATTGTAGGTGTCATTACAATACATGAACAAGTTAAGACAATACTCAAACCTATTTTTTTTCATTTTTAAGCAGCCCTGTTTCAAGTAATGGGAAGAAGAAAGGTCAAACTAAATTTTTGGGCACAATACTTTTTAACAGCAGCAAGGTGAAAGGATGTAGGGCATTGTTACCATTTGTGATGGTAATGTAACAGACAGGTAAAAGAATGCAAAGTAGCTTTTCTGACTTATCAGTTTTGTAGAGCCATTTGCCATATAGTTCTTTCACCATAGTCAGGTTAGTATGCTCAGCCAGACTCCCTTTTCATCTAAAGCATTTTACATAGACAGTGTTTAATGACTCAGATGATTTTAAGACAGCTTCTTTCAATGACCTGTGAGAATAATCAGGGCTGAACTTAAAATTTGGAGGTGATGGGAATCTTCTTTTAGGTCAGACTGAATCAATCTCTATTTCTCCTGCAAAAAGGGTAAGAACTCCTCCTTGATGCAAATGAAATTTTCAATTATTCCAAATAAAAAAATACTTTTTTTCTAATTAGAATATGTTAGCAAATGTAAACCCAGGAAAATAAACTAAAGAGGAAAGGGGAGTAACAGGCCAAGTCTAGGCATTAGACAGAAAAATGTTCAAGTAGAAAGAAGAGCTACTTTGCCCATGGATTAAGACAACTGCTCAGTATACAAGACAAGTATTTACCTCACATCTATGTCCACTCAAAAAAAGGCTTTAATTATCAGATTAGGAAGTAGTTTATGATTAATTACCCAGTCTATTTTGTTAAAATCATTCTATTCTGAATGCTATTCCACTTTGTATATAGTACTTAAATATTAATTGGACAAGAGATTTGCACACAAATGTCTTGCCTCTCAGCTGACTTTCCCTGAAAAGAGGCTTTCTTGTTTAGGGTTTTGGGGGTTGATTTTTTTGTTTGATTTTGTTTTCCATCATATTTAAACATCAAATTCAATGTCTCAAAAAAGAAGAAGCAGAAGTGACAGCAAGTCACAAGCTGTAGGCTACTTTCTCAATGTTACTGAAGCATGCTAATCTCAGAGAACAATCTGTGTTTGAACGCTGACACCTCCCAGGAGATTTTGGCCTTCTGGGATTTATTCTATAAGGTGCTGAACAAACCTCAAAAGGTAACATGGTTTGAGAGATGAGGAAGCCCAGGGTCATAGATACTGTTGAAAGTAGTACACAGTATAAAGACAGAACACTGCATAAACGGAACGTTATTCCATTTCTCCATCTTTTTCCAGTGTTTTGCAACTTCTAGTGATGACTTTTAAATTCTAATTTGTTTTAAATCAGTATCTCACTCTTATCCTGCAAAGATAGAGAAAAAATTTTCTACCTAGGTGAAACTGAGAAGGTTGCAAGTATATGATTACATCAACTGGGTTATACAGTCCATATTAACTTCAATCACTTTCCAAACAGTAAAATTCTCCTTTAGTTTCTGATCTCTGTTCTTCCTTCTATCTTCTCTACTAGGATAGGTACTGAGAAGCTGTTAAGACTGTGTGGATTAGCTTTCTTCTGCTCTGTGCAAGAAACTTTAGTCTGCATTTAACACCAATATTGTTTGTTTCTTCTACCCACTTGCAGTCTCAACTCCCAATGAACCCTCCAATGAGGCAGTAAGGGGTGAGTAATACCAGTGTGGTTAGTCGTTCACCAGGCCCCAAATATCAGATTTCTCTCCTATTTCCTTTTAGCTGTATAAGGTTACTGCACATTAGTTAGACACCTTCTCACGTCTGCCAACAGATGGGGCTACAGATTCTACATTTTTAATGGTATTTTCAGCTTTGCTTTTATGTTGTTTCCCAAGGTTGATAAAACTTTCATTATTTACACTTAAGTTCTATCAGATATATATCCTTCTAATTAGTGAGTATTAGTTCAAGGAATTCATTTGTGTGGCATTTTTTTTATAATAAGACATTCTAATAGTATATTAAATTTAATCTCCTTTACCAGATTTGCATTTTGGAGTAAAACTGATTGCTGAAATCATCCACAATAATATTTTTTACTTGTTTTACAGATATCTTTCTACTGTGAAATTTATGCATCCCAGACTCCTTTTTTGTCACTTTGCAAATATATCTAATCTCATACCTGATACACAAGGAAAAATAGTTTTCCTATCTGCTACTTCAATATTTATGACAGATATATTCTCATATGTAAAGCATCCCAAGCCTTCTCCAGCCAGTGCAGAAGTCCACATAGTTTTTCTACTACTGCAGTTATGAATGTCATCATTCCTTTTTGTGTCTCAAACATGAAGATGAAACATTTCACAGCACGTCAACTGCAACTAAACAAATGACTGTAAAGTGTAAAGTAAATTTTGCCATCTTCTAATTATTTTACAAGTTGGAAAGCATTTCTGTTGTAAAGATTTTTTTAAATCTGAGGGTCACTTGGAGTCACCTGTAGTTTTGTATCAGCTGTGATAGACAATTGCAAATGATATTTATCTCTTAAAGTGAAAAAAAAAATATTATTAAAGGTTGCATAGTGTTTTTACACACCATGCTGTGGGTTTTGTTGCTGTCAGCTCACTTGCTTAAAATACGCCTTGAAGGAATTTATGATTCTGACATTTTTATTCTTGAAAGTCTGAAAGCAAAGAAGTTCTCTGAATTAATATAAAGACATTAATTCCATGCAGTTTTCATAACAGAAGTTGCAGTAGTTGCAAAATTCAAGTAACTACAAACTTTGCTCTCTTTGTGGATCAGCTGTTTTATATAACTTAACATTAATTTCTGGCTAAGACTACTTCAACTTATTTTTGAACTGTCCTCTAGATTTTCTGATATTTAATAAAAGGGTTGAGTCTCTAACTCAGATTTCATTCTTCTACCCAGTTGTTAGTTTTCATGGAAATTGTTAGAACACAATGTCTTTGATTTTATCGCTCTATAAAACATGATTGAAATTGAATAATGTATTTAAAAATAATTTCTAGTAGTTAAAGGGACATAGAGTTAGACACCTACAGTTACAGACAGTGAACATATGGCCCTACTTCTAAAACAGGTGTTTGAAATTAAGTTGCAAGATTACTCAACTGAATATAAAATTTCCAAATATGGATTATACAGATGTTACCCAATCAAATAATAGAAGAATATAAGTCAAGGGTTTTTTTATTACAATTTAATGAAAAAGTTGCAAATAAATTCAGTATGAGAAATAGATTTGAGAATCAAATTATTAGTTTACTGATTTTTATTTTAAAATGAGTTACCACAAATAATTCAGCTCTGTTTTGCTATGAGGTGAAGAATACCATTAAAATAATTGCACTAGGTCTTGTGCTGCAAATGCCTTAAAAACCAAAAGAACAGGTTCACACAATGATAAACAGAGAAGTCTGTTTTGTCTCAAGGAAATGTTTACAATGCTAGTAAATGCAGGATGTGTGATTCATCACATTTTCCTCAGTGTGCTTAAGAGCATCTGCTACCCAAATGGGTACTCCGTTTGTGGCACATAGTGTAATAAATACATAAATGAATAAACATGATTTTCTATCTTGCAGATTTCCACAGAAGTGAAGGTGGAAGATTAAACATAAAAAAGTAGTTTAAAACTTTGCTATAGTGACCTACCAGCAGACTATTTTGTATTTAACGTCACAAGCACAATGTAATGAACTTTGTTCTTCCTCAAAAAAGTAAGGTTAGGAGTGAAAATTGTGAAGATATGACATTTCAAAAACTATGATTTCACTTCTGTCTTTTAGTAAAGGCTCCATAGACCTTTCTGTGTCCTTTTGGAATCATTTTAGGGGACAACTAGGGAAGCTTGCATAAATTCTCTCTCCACTACAAAACTGGTAAGATTTCTGCATAAAAGTAGTAATAATAAAATATAAATGAGTAGATCAAGCCCCTGGAGGATAAACAGAACATTTACTCTAAATATGCTTATCCATTGAATAAATGAGGAGAGCAGAAATATCAACTGCACAACCTACTACTGAATCATATTAATATTTTTGTGACATATTATAATTTCAATCAGAAAAAGTCTTCAAAGTATTTTAGAGAAGTTTTACAACTTTTTCTCATCTTTAAGTAAGTGCATATATAAAATCCCTTTTGTACAACCTGAGGAAAAAAAAAATCTTTGGAGTGTTGAAATACTAGAAATGCACGTGATAAGAAGGCAAAAATGAGCATGTTTTATGGTTTCCTTCATGGCTTGTAATTTCAAAATCAGCTCAGAAATACGGCAGAATAGTCAATAAAAACCCCTCATTTTCTAGGAAAAGAAATTTTTTCCCCAAAATTCAGAACTCTCAAGTAGTTACTCCACCCATTGCTGCAGGAAGTCTTAGGAAGAATTTGTCGGTATGCAAATTTCCACATTGTGGCCTACTGAGAGGAAAGGAGGAAAAATTTGGCAAACTAAAAATGACATCAAATGATGTGATGTATGTAAAAAATATAAAGAATAAAGTTGAAGTTATTTTAGTGAATGTGTAGTATCTACCATCCTCGTCTGTATAAACAGCACCGATAAACTGGTTTAAGAATATGATTTCTGCAGCTACTTCTTCAAAAAGAAACAGAAAGTGGAAAAGTTGAAAGCTATGCCCAAATCATTTATTTCATCTCACCTTCTCAAACATTTATCATTACAGCAAAACTACCTTTGGCCTGACAGTAGCTGTTATTTTCAGGTAGTTTGCTGAAGTGCTGCTTGTTCATTATTCCTACCGTAGGTATGTCAAACAGCCAGTGGGCAGTTTGCCTGCAGCTATAGGTGAGCATCAGTATAGCAGCTCTGCCTCATCCCTGCTGTTAAGATTATCCTTTGTGTTTCTAGGCATTCTGTACTAAGAGAATTAGAAGATATCTTGTTCTTTTTTCAGACAAACATTACTGATTATTAGAAGAAATATCACTGTGAGATGAGTCCATCTGAGTGGTTTCTGACTATTAGAAAAAAACACCAAGATCTCTTTAATCTATCTGCAGCATGTAAGGTGACATGGAGAAAAAATTTACTAAAACTAATATTCTTTGCCCCAGAGAATTTGAAACCATCTGAGCTCCTTGAAAGATGCAAGTCTGATAACTGTATTTCACTTGCTGTATTCTTTCTAGTACTTTAAAGAACTGACAGACCGATTTTGACATCAAAATACTACAATGAAGAAATAGTAAGAAACAACATAGACTATAAGCATTTATGTATACAGACTTTTCGAGAACTAAATTAAACCCTGTATGCATATATAGTATATAAAATATAATCTGTAATTTGAAACATGAAACATACATATATATATATGTACCCTATATACATACAGGGTACATATAATCATGTACATACCTGAACAGTGGAACAGTTTGCTTCTGACTAAAAGTATGATTAACTCATCTTTCTATAAATACATCCTGTTAATTCTTCAAAAGTACAGTTTATATGGTCATATCAGTGCTTTATAGGATAAAGCCTATCCCAACATGATGGAATCAATCTTTCACTTATTTCACAAGAGCAGTAGAATCAAAGGTGTATATCTCTCTCTCTCTAAAAGTAAAGGTGCTTTCCTGCCAAAACACAAAATAAAATTTACACAAATCTTCAGTCTTCTTTCTAAGAAACTCCATTAAAGAAAAATCCTTCAAAGGAAAAAAACCAACAAAACAACACTGTCTAAGTCTCCTTTGGAAGGTTTATAAAGGTTTATAAGACGTAACCAAAACCATGTTCTTCTGAAAAGAAAAAGCAACTACAAGGCAGTTGGGGACCCTGGGTTAGGGAGTGAAACTGGATGGAAGCTTCACAGCCTTGTGACCTGTTGGTCAAGTCAGACTTCTTGGAAATACTTGGAAAAAAGGTAGGAAATGTTGTGTCCATTGCCTTCTGGAAGCATGCACCATGAATTTATTTGCAAGGTTTCAAGGTCTTGAAAGGCTGGAGGAGATGGCTTTGGTTCCATATTCCTATGTTTCTCCCAGGGAGCCTTAGCAGTTCATAAAGCTGTGACTGCAGGTACCTGTCCCCTGAGCAGATAAGTAGGCAGGAAATGGATTTTCAGTGATATTTTCATTATTGCATTATTTTTCCTCATATCAAGGTGAGGAAATTACAATCTCCCTTCAATTACTGAGTCTGGATTTCTTTTATTATTTTTTTTGTTTTTTCGTTAAGTACTAAAAGACCTTTAATATTATTAATGTTCAGAATAGAAACTATTTTCCAGACACATGCTGAGTACCATATCACTGTTGGATATTAACAAGCCCCACCTTAAACAAATCCTGCATTATTGCAAGGGAATATAATAAGGGAAAATAAGGGGGGAAGTTCTTAACAATCAGCCAAAAATACTTTTAAAAATTGGTCATTAAATGCAAATGGTGCACATGCAATTACTATAACAAAATCAATTGCTCCACAGCTACAGAACAAAGTTACTTATTTATAACCTTCTCTATGGCACTCTTACCTGTAGTACTTGAGCGAACAAAGAACAGTAGTGGGTTTATCCTATCCTCCAAGGACTGCTGTGAACCTGGATAGTATTTCATTCCCACAAGGTGTGAATTGGTTTACTTGCAGTTGCAACGGAGGTTCATCAGAAGTCTTATTTATGAGTTTCTATTTACTTTATTAAATCCCTATGAAGAGTATATATGCAGAGCCTGAATTCAAACGGACTGTTAACAGACATTGTGAAATCCATAGGATCTTTTATTTGAGTTCAGTGTGGATTTTCTTTTGAATGGAAAAGGAAGCTTTAGTTGCTTTAGTGCCTGTTCTGCCATCACTGATGAGTATCAGGTTTGTGCTGCTCACCATTCAATGTAGAAACAGTTAATTATCATGGCACAGGTTATATGTTGACTGTTACTTGTCTGAAACATGTTATTCCAAGCTGAAAAGAGAGGATCACACATTCTTCTAGAAATCTCCTGCCTAATACCAATGCTTAGTTTCCAGAGAGAAAACTGTTGTCAAAAAAACCCAACACCAAAATCGAAAAACAACAAAGGAGACAACATAATCTTTAATTGAAAAAAAAAGCAATTTAAAAAATAACTTTCTGTTTAAAGAGATCTTTTACTAAAAATTAAAGCTAAAAGGTTTTCTCTTTTTTATTCTTTTAATTTCTTTTTTCCTGAAAACTTGGTCTGATTTCTGAAATTTTTGATCTGATTTTTGTGCAAATTCAAGTAAGGTTGGTAAATGTTTTCAGTTTAAGTAAGACCCATAATGAAACAGAATAGAACAGCTAGAAAGAGCTAATAGGATTTTTTTTTTTTTTTTTGCAACATGTGGTAAAAACAGGAAGAGAAAATGCAATAAATGTGCAGGGGAAGGAGAGGCTATGGTCTGGAGTGAGGAGCTTTTGGGACAGAGAATGGGAGAGGCTCAGAATTCTCTGAGGGATACTGTTACACACAGCTGCCTACTATAGTCACATGTAAAGCCAATACTAAGGTTTCTCAGGCTTCTAAATACTACAGAAATACAACCTAGAAAGAACAAATTCTAAATTATTTACATGAAGAGTGGTTAGTCTTTCTTGTATTTATGAACACTGAAGGTTTGTGCAACATATTTCTATAATAAGTTATATAATGCACAAGAGGAATTCTTACATGATTGTTTCATAATGCAGTGAAGCATTAAAAAGGATCTAGTACATTAGATTTCCTGAGAGGATTATGTACAGCTTGATATACTTTGTAAAAAATATATTTAAAGGGTTGATTGCATTTGCTCACAAAACATCATTCAAAATAAAAGGCATACCCTATAACTTAGAAATTTCACTGAAATGGTGTATTGATACATTTCAATCCACTAGAAACAGAATCAATGAAATCAGAAGGCCAAAAAAAAAAAAAAATCTATAGTGCTTTTTTGTTCCCAAACATAACAAGTATGTAATGGATGAAAAAACTCATCACATCACTCAGTTCAATATTTCCTGTATATAAATTCATGTACAACAGTCATGTTTTCTGTAGTTGAGAATTTTGGTGTGGTTTTTTTTTAACATCGAATTGATTTCTGCAGTTTTAAAAAAAAAAAAATTATATTAATTTTTA
>NW_009720810.1:0-256 GCF_000703405.1 Apaloderma vittatum
CTGGGGATGCTTGGGGACATCTGGGGACCCTCAGGGACATCTGGAGACACCAATTTGCTGGTCCTACAGGTGGCAGATGATGGTCCAGATGTGCTGGAGGTTCTCAGGGGGGGATACTTGGGGACATCTGGGGACCCTTGGGGACGTCTAGAGATGCCTGGGGACATCTGGGGACCAATAGAGACATCTGGGGACCCTTGGGGACACCTGGGGGCACTTGGGGACACCAACTTGTTGGTCCTACCACTGACAGACA
>NW_009720810.1:628-843 GCF_000703405.1 Apaloderma vittatum
TGTAGTTCTCCTCGGCCTCCTGCGCCCGCGTCACCTGGCCCTGGGGACACACGGGGACACGCGTCACCGGCCCTGCCCGGGGATGACGGGGGAGGAGGGTGGCAGGGCTGGTGACGCTGGGGATGAGGGGGTGATGGCATGGGAAGGGACACCGAGGACAAGGAAGGGACACGGAGGGGACACGGAGGACAAGGAGGGGACACGGAGGACAAGGA
>NW_009720811.1:0-7714 GCF_000703405.1 Apaloderma vittatum
CCTTCACTCCTCGGCTACTCGCAGAGCTCCTGCAACATCACCCTGGCCCTGCTGCACGCAGCAGCTCAAGACATCCTCGGATGCGTGCTGCCAAACGCAGCTCGTAACAGGCTCCTCCGTCACCTCACAGAGCCAGGTGATGGTTTGGTACTGCTGTGCACCGTGCTGCTGTCCCCAGGTGGCCCAGGAATATCTCAGCTCTGCGCCACCAAAAGCACCAGGGAAGGGTTGAGATCTCTCTTATCATCCAGCCACCCCACAGCTTCACCGCTACAAAATAAACTCACTGGGATATATATAAAGTCAGCGCTCCCAGAGCAAGCTCATGCCCCCTCAAAGCAGCCCTGTCCAGGAGGTGACAGTGGAAATGGGCTACACATGGCTCCAGCCACCCTGCAATCCTCTGCCACTGCTCACAGCCCCCCTTGCCCCACAGCAGCATTTCGCTCCAGCAAGCGGGGACAAAGTCCCACAGCGAACGGCTGCAGCGGGAGCCAAGGCAGCAGAGAACACTCCTGGAAATGCTCACCGCGTAAGTGAAAAAGGAGCAATTTCGGCTTCCCCAGAAATCACAGTAAGGGGGGGATAAGTTGGCTCGGAGCTCAACCAGAGAAGGGCTGAGGTTGCCAAAGTCTTTGTCCCATCTCTGCATTCACCACACTAGGGGGAATCAGCACTCCACATTGCTCCCTCGAGCAGCCACCGCGCCAGAGCTCTGAGCTGACCCAAAACTCTGCCACCCTCATGTATAGTTGCAGAGGAACAGACAAAGAATACTTTATTGACAAACCTCGAGCCGCATCTGCATAACATCCCCCCCATGGGACCCCTTCGTCACTCAGAGAGAAGAGCAGGCACCAGCCTGCCCTAACCCCAAGACCTGCCTCTGCTGCTGGTCTTTTACTTCACCAGAGCTCAGGCTCAAAGCTTCCACAGCTGCTTGAGACAAATCTCAAAGCTGTATCCCTACCGAGGGGCTGGATGGACCGAATGCTTGAGATGCAGGACCATATCGACAGGTCCTGTGGTCATGCTGAACAGCAGGATGTTCTCCCGCCCGCCATGGGTCTTCAATGTCCAGGCACAGGTTGGAAGCTTATCCTTAAGGGAACAACTCTTAATCAAGAACCCTAAAAGATGCATCACACAGAGATTATGACACACAGAAAATCTTTTAACCCAGAGATGCTTTAAAAAAAATCAGTTTATTTTACCTTACAAATGATAAATAATTTGGTTTTTTAAAAAAAAGTAATTTCAAGTGTGTTTTACTTCATGTTGCAATATTAAAATACCTTTCCTTTCTCCCACCCCTTAAGTGATCAATACAAAAATAATTGTGACCAATTTTTTTTTTGTCAAAAAATTCCTGTACTTTAGGCAAAAAGGCACATTGTGAAGACTTTTTACCAGGGCTCACAATGACCCCAAGAGCCTGTCTCCCCTCCCTGCTTGTTTTAACTTGAGTGGAAGAGGACACAGGAACCAGGCAGCACTCCTGCAGTGCCTTTTGTCTGACACCCTCCAGGCAATATACCAGGGCCAAGGTCAGCTTCAGTGTCGCCCCTGTTTTACATACTGGTTGAACCAAGGCACAGCAAAGCAGTAGTTATCTAAGAGCTTCTTGTGAATAGCTGGCAGCATAGGACATAAAACTGGACGTAGGCGTAGAATGCTGTCTCCTTCAAAACAACAGTGCGAACCCACCTGGAATCATTCTCTCCCCTCTTGGAACCAGAACGTACGATGGTAGTCACGAGTCTCTAGATGTTCCTTTCTTAATGTGAGAGTCACAGGACCAACACAAAAAGTTGGGCCTTCACTAGTCTAAACAGGGATTAATTAGAGCCCTAATTACCAGCCCTTTAGGGGCAAAAGTCATTGCTGTGATACATCCCTTCATTTTATCTTCTAGCCACAGGAAGGATACACAGCCAGTTGGACGCTAGAAAAACCTACAGACAGCCTCTTGCTCTAGGTAGGCTTTGTACCTTCCTTTTCCAGGATATGTGGTCCCAAAATCACCTGCTTTCCCCTTGGGAAATGCTGTTGTGTCACCAGGAGGTGACAAAGTCAGTGAAGGGGCTTCTTCGGTGGCAGAGATGTTTGGCAACCCAGGCCATCAAGACCATTTCTCTCCCTGCCCTGACCACTCCTCAGGATGCTTGAGGCCAATAACTGATCAGAGCTGCCCCCTTTCACATCTGCCAAGTCCAGAGCAGGGCAAAACACTCCCTTCATGGTGCTTCACCCCAGAAACCTGCATCTCCTACTTCTTCCAGGAAGCTGGATCTCCCAGCAGCTGGCAGGAGAGCAACAACATGCAGAGAGCTCAGCCCACGTATCACAGTATGAGGCAGCGTCAGGTGAGGAGGGAGTCACAGGGGGCCAGAAGGAAAGGCACACACACAGAGCTCTCCTGGTACAAGGCACCGCTGTGAAATGTATTCCTTCTTTGGAGCAGTCAGCTCCAGGAGGCCCTTAGCATCACCGATGGTGGAAGGAGGCAGATGAGCTGCCCCTTGAAAAGGTCTGGCCTGGCTCTGCTAGGTCTCCTCGTCCCAGAGGCACAGCTGCTTCTGGGGCACGTAGTAATCAAAGGTGTAGCCCTTCTGGCAGCTGCGGATGCCACATTTGTAAGAGGAAACCTTGCCCCCAGCGTCGCGACTCTTGCAGTACTTCAGCATGCACGGGTACCACTCAATGCTCAGAGAGTAGCTGCAAATGCAGGGTTTCCAGCGGTCTGCACACAGCTTGCAACGCTGCAGGTCAGGGAGATCAGACGTCTGCGGCAGGACCTCAAACATGGAGCCATCCACCCCTGCAGGAAAAAGCACAGAGACGTTGATCAGGGCTCTGCCGAAAGGCAAGGACAAAGGAGAGAGCCACCAAAGCAAGCACAGCCTCCAGGAGAGACGAGGAGAATGAGGTTAGACAGAGGGCATTTCCAGGTGCTGTTTGGAGGAAAAAAAGGGCCCTGGGGAAAGTCAGGTAAAAGATACACAAAGTGTGTAAAGAATATATTTCTTTTGGATGATGGGCCAGGTGAAAGGTTACCTTGAAAATACCTGCCTCATGAGGTTTGCTAGGAGAGCACCGCCAAAAGAAGTCAGATTTGCTAACACATAGACTAGCGCAACATGACGTGCAAGCAAGCGATACGCACGCCTTATACAGTGTAAAGACAGCGAAAGAGAAGCCAAAATGATCTGTGCTGATCACCAGAAACCTGGCAGGAGGAATCACAGCAGAGTGCCAACTTGCTGACAAAAGCAGTTCCAACGAAACTGAAGGAAACTTACCTTTCTCCAGCCAAAATTTGACATCTTCTTCTCGGGTGTAGATTGCTTCTTTGGCCTCTGCACAGACATTGTGGATGTGAGAGCTCAGCTGGGCCCCCTTGCTAAAATTGACAGCTACATCCATGCTGAGATGCTCCAGGCCCCGCACCTCTTCAGCCTGCCGCACTGTCCTGGGATTTTTCTGCAGCGGATGAAATAATGAAAACTTGAATCCCAGTCGCAACAAATTATTCCTTACAGCACATCATGATTTCACGCCAATACAACAATACATGCAAATGGATGTTTTCTCCAAGTGCACCTGCACCCTATCTGGATGGAAGGCACTTAAAAACCTTCCTGTTGATGCTGAAACTGAGGAGAGTTTATCACTGCTCTGAGCTACCTGTGACTGTTTCTCAGTGCTTTGTCTTGATGCATGGTCACAAATGAGCACTTAGTACACTAGGCAATGTGGGGCAGGAATTTTTATAGCAATTCCTCTAGCCACCCTTTGATAGAGACTAGGCTGAACTAAATCCCGCCTCCTTCCAGTGTATTAGTAGAACAGGGTCAATACTATTGATGAACTCGGTCTAATACTGAGGGGTGGTCAAAAATGGGTCTAAAACAACCAGGCAGCTGCCTGAGAAGGGTATCCAGCCAGGAGAGCTCTAAGAAGCCCTGGATGGACGGGAGGATGGAGCCGGCGCTGAAGGCAGCTGCACGGTGCCTCTTACCTGCCGCAGCTTTGCCATAGACTCGCTGGGGATGATCTCGTTGCGATGAAGTCGTGTGACGAAGCAGAGTGCTTGGAACTGGCTCTGGCCCCTCTCCAGCTCCCCTAGGATTAAGGCACGGAAGATCTTCACCTCCTGACAAAGAGAAAAATACACAGAATGAGAGTCAGAAATGTTTGGCATCAGTAAGGTGAACCAAGAAGTCAGGGTCACAGGCTCCAGCCAAAAGAACAAAGTCAAAAGTCTCATACTTTTGTTAACTGAGCACAGGGACGTGGCCCCGGGTTCAATCCCACCCAAAAGCCTGCAGCATAACAACTCGTGTCTGTAAAGAAGTAGGTTTTCGCAATCCCACTGCGGCAAGGACAAATTGCTGCCAGGTCACATCCCACATCTATGGCTTCCTCAAACAATTGCTGGGGTTTTTTTGTCAGCTACCAAGAAGGGAAGCAAGCCTCCAAGGAGCCTTATTGGTTTCTTTAAACAAAATATCACATAGCCATTATTGCCATACATTCCTCGGGGTAAGCAGGCCCAAATTTCCTCTCCTACCCTCTCTCACTTGCTTCTGAACAACTGGTATCCTGGAGAACAAATTATTCATCTCTCAAAACCTTGTTTGGCTTTCCCTAGCTTTCCAGCTCTTTCCGCCCTAGCTATGCAACCTCAGGTGGAGCAAGAACTGGAGCTTGTCACATGAAAAATATGTCATGCTTCTCGCACGGAAAGAGCCACTGAAGTTTTTCCTACTGAGAAAGCCTTTCCCTCCCCGGCCACCTCACCGCTTTCCCAGCAGCAGCAGCAGGGTGAAGCAGTGCCAGGGTGGGTACCCGGCCAAGGCAACAAACGGCACCTTTAATTCTGGGTTCCTGCAAAATTTCCCAGCAGGGAACAAGTCTCAGCAGAACGCTGCCTTTGCAACGCGGGGACTCTCCGGATGAACTCAGCACGGGGGCGTTGAGAATCCTTGGCTCTGACCCGCACTCGTGTGGCGGCTACAGCTGCGGCCATTGTTTAGGTTTGGACGACAAACGCTTGGTGTAACGGAGAACAACCGGTTCTGCAGCCGTGTTCTAACCATGGCACTGGAGGTAACTGCAGCCTTGGCTTTCACAGCAAGGGGAGAGCAGCTCCTCTTTCATACAGGCAGAAAGGAAATTAGTGCACCGAGTTCCAAACAGCCCAGGTTGCCTGTATTTACCAGTGAGACTTCCAGCAAAGATTAGCCTGAGAAGAAGAGCAGGGAAATCATCGAGCTCCTTCCCTCCTCACGCTGTCCTCAGTCAGCCTCACCAGGGACTGTCATCTGGGGTACAACAACAATTCAACCTCCATTTCTAGGGTTTATCCAGCAGAGACTTACAAGCTTGTGTGGTCTAGATCTGAGCCCAGCGTCTCGACTTCACGTCGAGTGGAGCAAACTAGTTCCCAGGGAAATAAATTATTTCAATGCCTTCCTCCCTGCAGCCCATTCAGCTTTCCTGCCAAAATTCTTTCCCCTAAGGACATCAGTGCTGCTGCGGGACTCACTTTTGTCTGTGCTGTCGCCTGACTGCTCCAAGCTGGGGGTACATGCGGAGGGCACACGCTGCCTGGGGCAACACTGGCACTCCTGGGCCCAACTCCTCACCTTGTCAGCAGCCTTTGCTGTGGTCAGGGCCCTGCCTGGACTGCCCTGGTGGAAGGGCTACAGCTGGCCAGAAAGTCCTTGTGCTTGTGCAAGGCAGGACTGTAAGGCAGGAGTTCAGCTCTCCCCAATCAGTTTGAGAGAGAGCATTTTTAGGTACGCTTAGGGTAACAAACACCACATTTTAACGAGCCCACCCCAATCCTCTTGCTCTCCCAGAGTGTGCTGAGTGACTCTCCTTTTATGTATTTGGTGACTCTACAGAGGAGAGACTGCTTCCCAAATTACGTGGATATCAGCTTTGGACAGGTGCTTTCACCAGGTCACTTGGCACCTAAACACGATGGAGTCCTGGTATAAGGAGATTCTCAAAATAGCACCTGAGAATATCAGGTAACATCAGCTTTATTAATGAGAAAACTGAAAGAACTGGCAGTGCAAGTGTTAAAATATCATTACCCATGCTTCCTTGTGTTTCCAATACAACTTTTCCATGGAAAGGAAAAAGAAACTTTTCATTATCTTTGTACTGACCTTGGGATAAAACCACCCACTTTGTTCTCAGGCCACTGTTTAACAACTGGCAAGATCACGCTATTCAAATTAGACACAACATTTAAGGTTGCTGTTCCCCCTCAATCTCTTTTACAACACATTTTATGTATTCTATGGAAAAATAAATAAATCTGTCTTTGGACCAACCCCCTGCAGTTTAAGCCAGACAAGTGGAAAAATCATTTGTGCAAAGCCCGAGCATCCTGGCCACAGCATGATCACACAATCTAGCTTGGGAAAGTCAGATCAACAACCCCAGCTGCTTCTACCAAGGCTAAGAGCCTCCAGATCTTCTCTCTAGAGAGGAGAAGTTGTGTAACTGTTAGAGAGATGAGCACCAGAGCAGAACAGGAAAATGCCTGCGTGCAGCCAGAACAGGTCAGAAGGGGAAGCTTGGCCAGGCAGCTGCCTGCTCACATCATTACTCACTGCACCACAAATTCATCATCTTAGTCCTTTATATGTTTCTGCCTTTTTTCAGCTATTTTCCAGGAAAGAATAGAAAGAGTCAGTATCCGACTATTCCAAAACTGAAGACTAGGAATGGACTTCTGCAAGTTTGATGCTTGCAAATCCTTCCAGGGACCACCTCCTGTGTATTTCCAGCAGAAGCTGAAGGGATGCAAGAAGCTAAGGATTTAACACACTAAAGCCAAGATACGTTCAAAAAATAGCTCAAATATAGTAAGGATAAGAGTAAAAGAAGAGATAACACATACACACTTAGGCTTGTAAATGAGATTTGAGGGCAAGCTCCCCTCAAGAGGAGTTGAAGTAAGTGAAAAAATACTGAAACTATCAACAGCTTAGGACCACAAGTCCTCAAGTCACATCCCAGGCTCCCAAAGGGCCTACCTAGAGGATCTGTGACAAGTCTGGATTACCCTCGACGAGGAATACACTGCAGTATGTAAGTCTGAAACCTCCAGGCTTAAGAACCCTCTCTCCCTTAACTTCCTGGGTATGCTATGTCTTCTTTCAATTCTTTTTTTTCTTTTCTTTTTTTTTTAATAGGAGTCATGGGACTGCTTTTCTGCAGGTGTGCTGGAGTGCACAGAGCCTGCCATCACTTTGAGAATCACCACGGTTTCTGCTATCATCTCAGAACTGACCTTGCACTCTCTAGATGGAAAAGGACCATCTGAAAGGCTTGCAAGGAGACCAAGACTAACAAACATAGCTGAGAGGGAAAGAAAATCCCTGGCAGAAGGCTCCAAGGTTCACAACGGGACGGAACACACCACCTTCCTATCTCATGGGTTTGAGCCTCCTCTTGCTGCAAATCAAAGTCCACCTAAGCAAACAGGCTGAATAGAGGGTTGGAACAAGATAACACTGCCGCGCCACCTGGACAGCCATGCCACCCACCTGGCAGCAAACTGCTCTTCCCTGGGTGACAGAAAGCTCCTCCCCTCCTGCCATGCTTGGCATCCTCCAAAGGATGCCATGCTGTCCCAGAAGCTACTGCTTCCCACCGAGAAGAATGTGACCCTAGGCTCCAGCTCAGGAAT
>NW_009720812.1:0-288 GCF_000703405.1 Apaloderma vittatum
TGGGGGTACGCTGGGGGGGGTGCTTGTCTCCCTTGCAGCGAAAACAAGGGTGGGGGCAGTATGGAAGATCCCAGGCATCCAGTTCTTGCCTTTTCCCACTACGCTTCACTCTGTTGTGGCAGAAGAGCCTGGGCTCCAGCCCATTAGGGACCTGAGGGGCTGCCACCCCCTTCCTGCCCCTGCTGCAGGGCTGAGCTTCAGGTGATGTCCTGATCCTGGAGGTGCTAGCAAGGAACACAGAGGGGAGGATGTGCACCCCAGCAAGTCTGTCCCTGCCTGGCTTCACCA
>NW_009720812.1:363-1440 GCF_000703405.1 Apaloderma vittatum
GGTAGTTGCGGGGTGGATTTAGGGACAGTCCCTGTCCCTTGAAAGTGCCATTAAGAGCAGAAGGCCTTAGGGAGGCAGGCCCTTGTCCAGGGCTCCTCCTCGATATGCAAGGACAATTCCCCTCCAACATGTCACACAGGGCAACAAGGCTGTGCCTGAACCTCAGTTCTCCAATGGAGCGATGCCGGAGAGCAGAAACACGTGTGGTGCCCAGGGCTGCAGGGGCACTGTGGGTGTTGGGGGAATGTGGGTGCTGCGTTGGTCCTTTGCCACACTGCAGGGCATGGGTGGTGGCCACCAGTCATGCTGCTAGTGCGTCTTGCTGCTCCCTGCCCAGCCCTGTCCGTGGAATGGGGGGTAGAGGTCTGTTATGGTCAGATGCTCCAGGGTTGCTGCCTCCCCAGGGGACCCAGCCTTGCCTTTTCACCTGGGGCCTCCTCGCAATGGGAACATGCTGCTCCACAGCCTTCAGGACATCAGCTCCTCGCCTGGGCTCCATCCCTTGCCAAACCATCTTCTTGTGGAGAAGAAACCCTGGGGGGGACAGACGTGGCAGGGGCTGGCAGCCACTCCCGATGACATGAGATGTGTTCCCGTCCCCTCTCCTGACTTTGAGCAGGCAGCTGGGGGAAACCCCCCTCGCCTCACACAAGGAACAGGCACCTTGAGGCAACCCCAAGCACCTCTCCCCACTCCTCACCCACCTCTCTGCTGCCATCTGGTTCCTGTGTGCCGAGGGATGCCAAGCAGGACAGGCTGAGTCCCTGCATCCACATCGTCTCTCTCGGGCCTGGATGGACAGACAGACAGAAACTCTCCCTCTCCCCCCGGTGTCCACCTTCAGCCAGGCTCCTGTCTCCAGCTTGTGGCTGCCGTCGGTGGCTTTTTGTACATAAATAGAGCTCCCAAATTTAAATAGATTTTTTTTTCTGTACAGCAAGTCTCAAAAGTGAGTGAAAAGCTGAAGGAATGGCCAAGCCTGGGCCCGGCCCAGCTTTGCCATCCCGGAGGTAGTTTCGCCTGAGTCCTGTAACACTGCTCGCAGGGGATGGGAGAAGGGGCTGGAGGGGAGGAGGG
>NW_009720813.1:0-899 GCF_000703405.1 Apaloderma vittatum
GTTGGGCTTTTCGTTGGGTTTTGTTTAGTTTTCGTGGGGTTTTGTTTAGTTTTTGTTGGGTTTCTTTGAGTTTTCTTTGGGTTTCGTTGGGGTTTCATCAGGTTTTTGCCAGGTTTTGTTGGATTTTCGTTGGGGTTTTGTTGAGATTTCGTTGCCTCTCCCTGGGGTTTCGTTGCCGTTTCCTTCGGGTTTCGTTGCCGTTTCCTTCGGGTTTCGTTGCCGTTTCCTTCGGGTTTCGTTGCCGTTTCCTTCGGGTTTCGTTGCCGTTTCCTTCGGGTTTCGTTGCCGTTTCCTTCGGGTTTTGTTTCTTTTTTCTTCGTTTCGTTGCCGTTTCCTTCGGGTTTCGTTGCCGTTTCCTTCGGGTTTCGTTGCCGTTTCCTTCGGGTTTCGTTGCCGTTTCCTTCGGGTTTCGTTGCCGTTTCCTTCGGGTTTCGTTGCCGTTTCCTTCGGGTTTCGTTGCCGTTTCCTTCGGGTTTCGTTGCCGTTTCCTTCGGGTTTCGTTGCCGTTTCCTTCGGGTTTCGTTGCCGTTTCCTTCGGGTTTCGTTGCCGTTTCCTTCGGGTTTCCTTGAGTTTTCGCTGGGTTTTGTGGAATTACATTTTGTGGAATTCCATTTTGTGGAATTTTCCTCGATTTCTGTCGAGGTTTCATTGGAGTTTATTCCATTTTATTTGAACTTTTTAAAATTCTGTTTCGATTCTCTTTTGATTCTTATTCTGATTCTCTTGTGATTTTTCTTAATTCTCTCCCGATTCGCTTTTGATTCTCTCTGGATTCCATCCAGTTCTGTTCAGTTCTCTTCCAGTTCCTTCGCTTTTATTCCCCTTCCTTTGCTTCGATTCGCTTCTCTTTGGATTTACGCCCTTTTCTTCGGGCCTTTCTTCGCTTCCCCCTCATTTC
>NW_009720814.1:0-289 GCF_000703405.1 Apaloderma vittatum
TACAAATGCCAAGACTTTTGAACACTTCAGCTTACCGATACAGGTCAGCAAAGACAACGAGTGTCATGAGACGCTCAGGCCAGCGTGCTCAGGAGCTGCAGAGGACACAGCCTTACCTACACATACAAGACCCAAGCCCACTCCTCTAATCTTCAGCGGTACAAAATGCTTTATTCTGCTTCTCCAAGCAGAGCAAACGTTTCCTTCCTAAAGAAACTACAAGTCTTAGCACAGATTCAGCGCTCCTTACTCTAAGCGAGACTGCCAAGTCCATCGTCTGAGGTAGGAG
>NW_009720814.1:313-965 GCF_000703405.1 Apaloderma vittatum
TGAAAAGAAGCAGAAACTGTCTGGAGGGAAATTCAAGACTGACTACAAGACCTTTGACTTACCTTTGACTACTGCACAGAACAGTAAAAACTTGCGAGCAGTGAGGCCATCACAAGGAAACTCTGGCTAAGGAAGGCTGAACATGCCCACCTCTATTTCTAAACACTATCTGGACTTCAGGGCCCCTTCTAAAATTAATCAGGAGGGAAGGGCTGAATTTAGCTCCCATCCATCACCTTATCACGAGGACACAACCTCATGCTTCCTGCCACTGAGAATCTGGGAAAACGCAAAATTCCACCTCTTATCATCAAATCAGAACTCATTTCTTCTTCCTATTTTGCCTTACTCGAGAGAAAAAAAAGTGGGGGGGGGGAAGCAAGCCCTCCTTGATAGATAGCTAAATTTATGTCTTACCAAACTGAATGTAAATGCAAGAAACAGGAAGCTTTAACTTGGAAAATGGAATTTCAAGCACTCGGTGGCAAACAATGAACCGGAGAGATAAAGATGCAATGGCAATGGTAGGGGACAGACCTGCCAAGCTTCCTGCCCACACTGACTCAAGAGCATGTGTCCTACCACGATACGGACCGGCCCCACCGCTTGCTTTTATTTTGGTAATTGGTATTTGTTCCTGTGAAAACCCCTA
>NW_009720814.1:995-3708 GCF_000703405.1 Apaloderma vittatum
CCGCCATCTCTTATAGCCAGATCTTTTACTTAACGCTTTAGCAAAAGATATAATCAGCGGATCTTTGTCCACTTATACAATTCTCTCTGCTGCGACCAGGATTGTATTACGCTCTCCAGCACCCGCCAGAGCAGAGCATCCAGCCTTCCCCATCTCTTCAAGAGATTGATCCGATACTTGAAAGCACATTCGCTATTATCTGCTCCAACCCTTTGGAAATGACATTACACAGATGGGGGGGAGCAGGCAAATATTGCTGCTCTCTTATTATTCCCGCCGTCCCCTCGCTTGTAATATCTGAGAAGTTGCCAGGTCCATGGGATTACTTTATCTTCCTCCCCCTGCCTTTATCTCCTCCCTCACCCCACAGGTATCCGTGTCCAAATGGAACACGTCGGCAGGGGGTTTGCTTGACCCGGGTCACTCGAAGGTCAAGCTTTTCACCACTTGCTAATGTAAAGCTTCCCAAAGCTTCCCCCCAGCCCTCCAAAGCCCAGGATTTCGGGACACCTCCTCCCCACAAACCCCTCTCCTGGCCACCGGTGCGGATGGAGAAGGCAGATGCTCCTTGGGGAAGCCACAGAAGCAAAATCCTCCCTGTGTGGAGCCTTTTGTGTTTTTAAACCAGCAAAGCAAAAGGAGAAGCTCCTGAAAAAATCAGCTCAGCAGAGACTTTATTCCTCTGCTAAACTTGAAGGATTGGAGGCTTAACTAGTTAGGAGCAACTCAGACTGTATTTTTGCCTACCAGAACGAAGATCAATTTTTATTCAGATTGATTTTAAGATTTACATGCGAGCGATGGAAACAATTGGATCAAATATATACTAAAACAAATTGTTGACTCCCATGAAAGCCAATAAAAACAAAACAAATTCCGCAGATCTCATCTACCAGCATTTGAGATTTGGTTGATTTCATTATTTTGTATACATTTACGGAGCAGAAATTTGCTTAACTCTCTTCCCCTTCTCTTTTACTGAAACAATAAGACTCTCTGCAGAGTATTTTCTACTTGAATATTATCACCAGGATAGCATATGGCAAACTAGCAGCAGGCAGTTTATCTTCATCCTCTTTGTAAGCTAAAATTAGCACAATGCTTTTGCCACAGTGTATGATGTATTCAGACCAGTACGATATACCTAATACAACTTCAGATCCATCCCTGGCTAACCTCCAATATTCCAGTAAATTGACTGCTAATTTTAACCGAGTATTAATACGTTTAGTAGCAAGTCAGCATTTATCAACTTGAGAGGCACTTTTAAGCTTAATACCGCCGTTTCACCCACACCAACTGCAACAGTAAATAAAAATTCGTGTATTCGTAACACGCAGAATTTCAGCTCATCTCTACGAGGCAGTTCTGATTTATATTAAAACATTAGATTTGCAAAGCCACGCTGCAAAACCACGTAACGGTGCACACCCTGCTTCTCAGAAATACAATATAATTAACAGTGGCCAAGAGCTGATGCACCCACGTTACGACTAACATGCTCCTCCTGCTGCAGCCTCCACTCCTGGTTATTTTATTGGGATTAAATTCAACCAAGTCGCCAACTTCATCTGGATTAAGTTACACCGAGTTATCAACTTCCCATTTCTTGACAATATGGCTAAGCCAGACCAGTCTCATGTTCAACCTGGTAAATTATGGCCACCTCAGGGTTTTTATCAGTTGGATTAAATACGTGGTGAGACACTAATGTTAGCATCGCTTTGCTAATTTGTTAATTGTAGCTGCAGTGCCAAAGAATTTAGGAAAATGCTCTTCCTGAAAGAAATATAAAATGCCCTGGAAAAGCCCTGCACCTCACCAGGGTGGTTATTTTACCACCTTTCTTGCCAGGTTCACAGAATAAAAATGTGTACTAGTGGGAGGTAGTCAAATCCAAGTGTATATATGAAGAAGCACAAACTACAAATATTTACACGCTGACATTCAAAGAATTTTGTGGCTCAGTCTGCTCATAAACTGACAGAGCAACCCCCTGCTTTACCTACAGCTTCAGCGCGGCACCAAGTCTGTCCGATAGTTACACTGAATTATTATTACCACGAGTCTCTGCTGGGGAGGGAGGAGATCCTCTTGGCACATCGCTGAGAGCAACAAAAGGTTCTCCATCCTACAAGCCTTGCTTCCGTGACCTTCACTTGCTGACCAGAGCTAAGATATGCCTTCTTCTAAAGTCCACCGGGACGCTACAGACTCCAGAATATTTTTAGCATGCGTCCATGTGACACTAACTGCTGTTCAGAGAGCTGGGGGAAGATTTAGGAATCTGTTAGGTTACGTCCACCACCTTTAGCTCTTTTCTGAGGACATAACTGGTGCCTCCTACCAGGTCTTCTGCCGCCCTCCCGCAAAATATTAATTCACAAACCCCGCGATGACACACAGCATCAGGGTCACAAAAGTCATCACTCGTCTGCGGCACAGGATCAGCCACAGAAAAACAAAGGACTAAAGGACAAGTGGTTGAAAATGCTCTTCTCGCTATATTTTTATTGACTTATATGGTGTTTCTTCTTTCTGGCACCTCCACATTATACTTCTGCAAGGAGCAATCACAGAAAACCTGCCCGTAAACTCAAGTGTGAGGTTTTCAATGCTCATGAGGAAGAAAATAAAATATAATTTAAAAAAATAATAATATATAAGTAAAGTCCATGGACACGGAAGAGTCGTCATGGCTAGAGAGAGACAA
>NW_009720815.1:0-25921 GCF_000703405.1 Apaloderma vittatum
ACACTTGCCCTTGTTGTATTTCATAACATTTATCCCCACCCAATTCTCCAGCCTGTCCAGGTTTCGCTGAATGGCTGCACAGCC
Source organism: Apaloderma vittatum (assembly GCF_000703405.1). Lineage (NCBI taxonomy): Eukaryota > Metazoa > Chordata > Aves > Trogoniformes > Trogonidae > Apaloderma > Apaloderma vittatum. Next base: position 85 of record NW_009720815.1, read on the forward strand.
TTCTGGTGTGTCAGCCACTCCTCCCAGTTTTGTGTCGTCAGCAAACTTGCTGATGGTGCACTCTGTTCCCTCACCCAGGTCATTGATGAATATACTGAATAGCACTGGTCCTGGTACTGACCCCTGAGGGACTCCACTAGATACAGGCCTCCAACTAGACTCTGTCCCACTGACCACAACTCTCTGACTTCTTTCCTTCAACCAGTTCACAATCCATCTCACTACCTGATCATCCAGACCACACTTCCTCAGTTTAGCTATGGGGATGCTGTGGGAGACAGTGTCAAATGCTTTACTGAAATCCAGATAAACCACATCCACTGCACTGTCAACATGTATCCACCTGGTTATGCCTCCATAAAAGGCTGGTCAAAGATGACTTCCCTTTGGAAAAAAACATGCTGACTGCTCCTAATGACCCTAATGAACTTCTCCACTTATTTTGCAGTCAACAAAGCTGACAGTGAGACCACAAACCTCTTGGAGGGTACCCACACAAACTTGAAAAGTCTGCTACTGGGGCATGGGGAAAATAAGAGTTTTTATGCTTACTACTGTCAAACTTGCTACTGTTTAATGCAATAATGGGGTATTTATGAATGCAGACTGTCTAAACTAAACAAAGTAGAAACTGAATAGAGACAGTTTTTAGGTTTTTTTAAACAACAACTTAGGCTATTATCAGCTCTTATTACAAATTTGGTTTTGCTTAATACAGAATTAAGGTCTAAGAAGAAAGAAGCATTACAGAAAGAATGTACAGCTGGCTAACAACTTTATAAAAATACTACCAATTTATCCCTCATATGACTGGAAATTAAAGAACATTTGTACAAGAAAATGATTCACATGTACACATATTTTTAAGTAGGTATAGTTCAGATGGTCTCTGGAACCATTAATCCAAACCCCAACTATCCATTCAGTGGAGTGAAGATCTCCACACTTACCTAAAGCTGGGCTACACACAATCATATCAAAGCCTAATTTCTCCAGGCACAACAGACATAGAGATCTCCCATACATCATTCAGGGCATCCTTCCCAGCTACCAGCATTAGGGTCCTCGGCACTGGCAGCTTTGTGCAGCCCTCTCCTCAGTCACCGGGTTCACAAGGGCTCTTCTCCTGCAATCAGCTCTGCAGCACACCAGGAGTTCACTTAATCCCTTCTAAAACTGTGTTTACCTTTCAGCAAGATCCATGCTATACTTTGAGCATATCAAGAATTATTTTCTGCTTATACATTTCCCATATTACATTAGAAAATGCAATATTTGCCCCTTTCTTGCTTCTGGTCTGAGTCCTAACAGAAGTTTCTCATTCTCAGACTATATCACTTTATTATCATTTCCCCCTGGAAAACTCATTCTGATTTCTGTCACCTTGTTCTTCCAGAGAGACTCCCATTTCTCATTTTGCTGTGCCAGAAAATAACTGTCAATGTGGTGCAATGTCCCATTTTGAGGTACACTTCTATGTATTGCTGAATATTGCTCCAGTGAGGGTGGGGTTTTTTATTTGCCTCTTCCAAAACAATTTGTTGTGGGTTATTTATTGATTGCTTTAAGGTGTATTGTAGTTTTGTCCACGTTCCGAAAAAATCCCTGTAACCAGATCCATTACTTGCAAGTAACAGTACATGAAGCAATGGGAGACTCTGGCAGTAACTTATGAAGTAACAATTTTAAGGTGGACCAACCCCAAAGTCTCTAATATTGCCAAAACTCTTACTGATGTAAGCAAGAATATTGCCAATCAATAGACGAGGAGAAATTCAAAGTTTCAGTAAAAGTAGAAATTTCCTCTGAATTAAGGGCATCTTAAGGCTGAGAAGCTTCTGAGGCAGTGATTACTCAGGCTCTTCTTGTGGTTGTCCATGATATCTATTGGTACCCTGACTGGGATAATAAGAAAATACATTATTATTCTAATCATAAATGGTAAGCTCTATTTACCTTAACTCTATCATGATTCTATTCACCTTAACTCTTTTTCTTATAATATTTCACGTAAAACTCCTATTTGTATCTTATATATTAAAATAACCCAAATTTCTAAAAACTAAAGCAATTTTTTATTTCTGAAATAGCTCATTCTTGTTAGCGCTCTATCCAAAAGCAGCTGGGTCAAACTCAGCTCCAGTCCTTGAAACATTAAAATTGCATGAATAGCCAAGAGCCTCAGTTGCATAACTGAGGCCAAGGCAGAACCAATAAATCTCTGCCAGTTAGCCCTATTCATCAGTAACTTTTGTTTGACTAAAGCATATCAGCTAGAAAAGCAACCTGTCATAGTTGGAAGATTTAGAGAGCTGAAGAACCTCTTGCTTCCCTTGATAATTTGTCAGAATAATGAATCATTTCTCCTGCAAAAGATGCTGTGCATTACTCCTGACTTGAATCTGCTCAACGCTCCAACTATAACCTTTAGTTTGTATTATGATTTTCATTACTGTTCTAAACAACTGATATAAAGCCAGCATATTTTCTCCTGCTTCAGGAGGTTTAATATTTCTTAATCAAGGAGGCTCTCTATTTTGGTAAGGTTAATGGATTAAAAACCTCACGGTTCTCAGAGAGAACAGCACGCATTCTTGCCACAATGTGCATCCAGAGACAAGACTACTCTTGAGTCTTAATCACTGTCTTCCTTGAAAATAACTCCTTCCCCTTATACCATAGTGTAACACTAGGAAGGTCTTATGAACTTCCAGTTCAAAAGATTCTTAAATCCCTTCCGGACTTACTGTTTTGCAGGGTAAGGCTTACCCCATTCTTGGAAATCCTGTCTGGCTATAAGAAGAAAAAAAAAAAAAAGAAAAAAAAAGGAAAAAACCTTCACCATAACAACAATAAAAAACCTGCACTATATTAAAGAGAGCAATGATGGAATGTCCTTCACTGGGGATATTCAAAACTCAGCTTGACGGGGCTGTGGATAACCTAATCTAAGTCCCTGCTTTCAGTTCAGGTGGTATCCAGAGGTCCTTTCCAATTTAGACTTAGCTATGACTCATGATCATGCGCTTGCTCAAATGTAGCTAATTCATTCTTCATTAAATTTTTCAAAAGATTAGGCAGAAGTTTACAAAATCACCTGGTCTTGTAGGTTTGTAATGCTGCTGCTAGTTGTCTCAATACCAATCAATCTTCTTTTGCGATCTTGTATGTGAAAATTTTGATCCATGTAGTATTGCAGGTTACTGAACATTTATTTTTGATATATCATGTATTCACCCCAGAAAGTTACTCTGCAGGCAGCTGCATAACTTCTACATCAGCAGCAGCAGATTCAGCCACACAGGAACTGCATGCGGGGCAAACGCTTGTCTGTGCAGAAACGCACACGCACATTTCCTAAGATGGTTACTTTGTTCTGACAGTTCACTACCTTTGACTTCATGTTTTAGCCTCATTTTATTTGTAACTTTATTTGTAAAATCATCATCCTAACACTTGTCTCTCTTCACATCTTTACAGAACTGCTTACCAACTTTTTTGTGTATTTTAATTATGAAGTATTCAGGAAAAAAAAGATAACCTCATATTAAAATACACCTTCTGAGGTTGGTACACACTCCGATTTTGTAACAAGATAGTGTATATCTGACATGACAACATGCCAAACTCCTACAGTAAAAGATTGTAACGCAATTGTTTGGCAGCCTAAGCAGAGCAAATTTCTTCACCAAATCCCAGATGCCAGTAATAAGCCACATTACTATAAAAGCTGCCTTTTACTATAGTCCCAACAACTACGTCAGGAAGTTAACACATGTAACATTCTGTACATATGGAAAAATCTAACTTCATGTTATATTTACCTCTTTGCAAATGAACTCGCATTTCACTGTGAATTTTAAAAAAAATACAAAATAAGTTTGAGCAACGAAACTCAGCAATGTTGTTTTCAACTCAAGTTGGCAAACCAGGAGAATGCTACTTTATCACTGACCTTTGGAGCAATTGATGGATTTCTTCAAACGTTAAACGTTGCCTACTTCTTTCTCTGCTAGTCCCAAGCAGCAGCAAGTCTCCAGGCACCCTGATCACACTCCTCACAACTTCCTTTGGGAAGTAATCAGATGATGGCCTTCCCCTGCCTGTGTCTGCAGGTAAATCACATTCTTGATCTCAATCTTTCAGGAGGAAAAGTAGAAACTATGTTGGTATCACTGAAAAGCTGTTTCCCAGGACTAAAACCAGATGACCTGTTCCAGTGGTCCAGCAATGCTGGAGGCTAATACATCTCTGGCTCCTCTACAAGGGGTTGAGGCTGGGAGGAGTCTGTGTCTTTTTGATATTTCATCCTTTAGATAATTTCTTTGATGCTACAATAATCTTCTCTCTCCAGTTATCAAGCAAGTGATCCCTAAGCACTTGCTACTACTAGTCTTTCCGTAAAGGTCACTGTACTCTACAAATGATTTGTGGCAGCCTCTGTTGCAGGAGAGAAGACAAACAAATACCCTCTAAAAGAAAGAAATGATCAAAACAACTGCATCATGGTTTGCTTTCATTTTGTTTTTCTAGTACTATGGCTGAAAAAACCTCTGAGCTTCTTGGCCTGTGAAATAGTATCTGCAAATCTTTAAACAATGAGCTTGTTCTTAATGGTTGGATTAATTCAAATTTAGATTAAGACTGCACTGCTTTCACACGAAGAAGCACAACCATGTGTCAGAGAAACAAATACAGGTTTTGTACTGCTCATTCTCAGACTCTTAAAAAGGAGAAAAAGGCCCCTTTAAATCATTTTATTCCTTATCCTGTCTGACCAGCACAATCTGGCACGAAAGAAATAGCTCTACTGATACAAAGGAATATATCCTTCTCTTTTAAGTGAAGGTAGAGTAGCTACTCACCTTCAAGACAAGCTAAGTTCATAGTATAGTATTTATTTAAGAAATTTTCCAGCACAATGAATTATTAACTCATTTCAGTTGTGTCTTTTTGGCTTAGGCTTGGGGAGAGACGTACAACTCCCACAACATCTCCAGATCTCAGCAACACTTTTCTTTTGATCAGTGCACTTTGGACCCACAGAAGGTAATTAATCTATTATCAGTCAAAAAATACTGCTGAAAAAACAGCACTTGTATTAACAACTCGATCAGATGCTTTTGAAATCATCTCCAATGAACAGCAGTTAACCCAAATACCCACCTGGGATGGTGAGGTCAGTTTGATGTTCATATATTCCTACTTACTGAGAACTTCCAATAGGAAGAGCTTGGTTATCACACACCATCTGCCTTGTCACATGTTTACATGGAGCTTTCAGGAAAGGTAGTGGGGAAAACCGGGGCCTTTATTACACTGCTGACAAGCAGCTTCACTTCCACGGGGAATGTTTGAGTATAATGCCTAATGTGTGTCTGCAACGGGGACTTAGATGAGAAACAACTGGCTGATCCTCCTCTTAGATGAGAACAAAGTGACAGGAGAGATCACATGGGCTGTGGGGCTGGGCAAATTCGTTCTTTGCAATCCTTCCTGGAGCCTGAACTTTCAAATGATCAAATAGCAGACCCATGGTTATGACTGCTTACCTGTCTGTTATTGACATGAAAACTGGAAATTCTCCCTTTATTTGTGAGCCAAGGCAGCCTAGTCAGGTAAGAGACAAACTATTGTCTTTTTGCTGAGCACAACTTAATGTCGAGCCTTCAATCTGTGCTGGTCACTACTTTTCAAAAGGATTTTAATGGTTCTGCTCCTAAGTGCAACACTCAACATACCCAGAACTGACTCAAGGTGAAACCTTTTCCATAGCTAATCAAGGCTTTTCTTCTCAACAAAACTCTTACTCAACTTTCCCTCCCTCTTAGATTTCAGATAAAAAAAACTTAAAGCTACCTTTTGCAACAGGATGCCGCCAGACTCAGCTACTTTGCTGAATTTGGGTGAACAAATGCAGGTGATTTTGTGGGTTGGCAGACATATCAATACGAAATCAGGCTGGCTGGTTTAGTTAAATGAGTAGTCAAACAGTATGCAAGTTTCTATTTCCAAACATAGGTCCCTGCCATACATTGAGGTAAGTAAAACCAGATCATCACACTCATCTCCACTGAAACTGTTTGAAGGCAGAGTGAACATTTTGAAATGATGACTGTGTTTTAAAAGACCTCTGAAAGATCACAGAACCCAGACATTCAAGAAAGTTTTCAAACCACAGGGATGATAAGCCAAAAACAAAGCAGCAGTGGCTAGACGAACCTCACTTGAAAGGCTTGATAACTTCTGTCTGACTGCTTTTTTCAGAGGAAGTTAGAAAAAAATATTCTGCCCTCAAAATCTAATAGTGAGATCCTAAAATTAAAAGGAGAAAGAAGAAAAAAAGAAGAAAGGGGGAAAAAGAAGGAGAAAAAAAAAGAAAGACAATGACAAAAGCACAGACATTTTGGCAGTATCCAGGAAAGTCTGACAAGTGGCAGTAGAAAGCACAGATCAAAGAACACATAAGTTCTTTTATTGTAGAAAATACCTAGAATTCCATGTTTATCTTACCACAATAAGCTACTGAATGGTTACCTAAGCCACCCTTGTTTTGCCAGGCAACTCAATACATCTGTAGGTTTTACTCCACATTAGTTTTAGTCTGCTGTGTTTAAAAGGCTACACAGGGAGTATATCTAATCTAAGAGGTTATACATCCACAAGTTTTTATGTCTCCTTAGGAAAAACAGCCTTCACAGAGACTGAGCACCTGAAACCAAAAATCTTTTTTGGTATCAATTCAGAATTATTTGCCCCAGTTTCTACAACTAGAATCACATAGCTGTGATCTATCACAAAAAGCCCAACTCCTTCTCTCTCTAGTAATACATCACTAATAAGTACTGTGAGAAATCCACCAAAGTACACTAAAAAAACCCTAACCCAACGTGAAAAGCACCTCACAACTGCTTGCTTCAGTACATATGAACTACTCTTTATTTTAATTATTATTTCCAAAGTTCTCCTCTTATAAACCATTAAAAGTTTCCCTAAATTCTAAGCTGGCTTTGCCTGCAGAACCCAGGCACAAAGAAATCTGTCTGGCGTATTAGAAGTGGAACTATTCTTGGCAAAATAACGTCTCTGAGACAGGTTTAAGTCATGCAGAAACAAGACTGAGCTTGTGAGTTCAGTTTCTTTAAAACAAAGGAATACCTGCTGTCACAGCATGAGGAAAAAAGATATCTCAAACCCAAAATATTGCAGCAGAAGCAATAGAAGGCATGGCAAAAAAAAAAGCAGCTCACTCATCTTCACTGTCCAACAGTGTTTGGAGCAGAAGTCTTCTAGAAGTTTTCTAGACCTTCAACTCAGAAGAGGCCCACAAAATAGCAGTTACTTCAGAGTTCTGGAAGACTTCCAGTAAATAGAACAAGCCTTACACATAGGTTTAATATGTGTAAGGTTTAACCTATATTTATAAGGATTATATAATTATAGAAAAAAGCACCTTGGTTTTTGGACAGCGTATGACCAATTTTGAAACCACAAGATGAAATCAAACTGTATTTTAACACAGTTCAAGGGAAGCCTTTCCTCTATAGACTGTCAGTCTCCCTCTCAAAAATGTCTGATAAGTACTGTAGTAACCACAAGGGTTTTGCACCTTTCAAAACCAACCTAGAAATATTTGTAGACAATAGGATAATGATAATGAACACTGAAGGACATTCCTTCTTATGGGGAGCAGTCTCTTGAAAAAAATTATCCAAAAGCTTCTACTAACCCATGCACAAGTTCCACAGAGGAAAGCCCTGGCTCTTCATAAGAGCTGTACCTGGCTTGCAGAAGAGTCACCAGAGGAGCAGCAAAGAGCAGAGAGGCTCTTTTTTCGTCTTCGTTGTGCCACAGGAGCACGAGTGGTTATCTCCTCAAAATCCATCCCCTCGGCATCAGACTGCCACCAGCATGGAGCGACAGAACCAGGAGCAGCACGAGTCCCTCTTCCTCCCGGTACAGATTTTCTATAAGTGTGCAAACGCAGCTGAGCCTCATCTGATGTGAAATTTCATTACACATCCGGGTGTATGAATGACTCACATATAAAAAAATACTGGTTTCTCATGGTTGCATGCTTGCATGCGGGTGGGGATTGAACAAATACACAATTGCAGATGGGCTAGAATTACCCTTTTGTGACAGGATTAATACCCAAGCCAAATGAGGTCATGATCTAGCAACGAAAAAAGAGGGTGAAACATGCACAGTAGAAAGACATATGCAAAAGTACGATCAAAGTAATACAAATAGTTAATGCTACAGTGAAACCTCTCGTGGAATTAAGCTAAAGCAATACCCAAGTATCATACACGACCTCCGCAATGATCCTGCACTACTGAAAGCTATTCATCGGCCTTGGGAAGAAACCTGACTCCTGCTTGCAGAAGGATCCCAGGCTCGGTATGGGATTAAGCCAGTTGTTCAGGACGGGATTAAAAAGCTGTGGCCATGAGCCCTGCCTTTGCGGCAGGGCCCTCAGCTGCTGGCTGTGAGGGAGCGCTGCGAGCGGCCTAGGCAGCAGCAGGTGCCTGCAGGGCTTGGCCAGGCGGGAAGGCCCTGCCGCAGCGTCCGGTGCAGAACACACTCGGTAAAAATAAAACAGAAGGGAAGTACACATGAGCCAGAAATTAAACGCTTGCGTCTGATTTCAGAGGAAGAGCACATCGGTCAGTCAACCTGCGAGGAGTCTGAGCCAGCTGTACTTAGGCCATCATTGACATCGACACCAGTGCCGATGGGGCCAAGAAAAGCGTTTTGGGATCTATGTCTCCTCGCTCCATCCCAGCCCACCCTTCCGCAATGTCCAGCAGGGAGAAGTTCTCCACCGATTTCCAGAAAGCTTTTGATGCTGTTTCTATCACACGTTTTCGTCTGAATTCTCCAGCGACAGACACCATGCCAACTGCCTGTGGTAAAACAGAGAGTCCCCAGGCTGCACAGTGCAGAAGCCCTTCTCAGCCCTGCTCGCCCACACAGGAGCATGTTGGGGCTGGATAAAGCACCATCCTGCCTGTACCTCCAGCCCTGGATTTAGGATTAGCCAAAAAGATGGCAGTTTGGATTAGCAACTGGAAACAAATAAAAGCAATAGTGATCTTCACTAAAAAGCAACCCATAAAACACTCCCAGCAGTTACTGGCATGGTACCTGTGATTCTGTGGTGATCCCAGCCTAAGAACAGAGGAATAGCGAGGTTTTCCCATATCCCTGGGTAGTAGATGACATCATACAGATTAGAGGATGTCCTGCTGGAAAGCAGCCCCATGGAGAAAGAGCTTGGAGTCCTAGTGGCCAGTAAGTTGTCCATGGGACAGCAATGTGCCCTTGTGGCCAAGAGGGCCAATGGGATCCTGGGGTGCATTAAGAAAAGTGTGTCTAGCAGGTCTAGGGAGATTCTTCTCCCCCTCTGCTCTGCCCTGGTGAGACCACACCTGGAATACTGTGTCCAGTTTTGGGCTCCCCAATTTGAGGGAGACAGGGACCTACTGGAGAGAGTCCAACAGGGAGCTACGAGGATGATCAAGGGACTTGAACATCTCTTCTATGAAGAGAGACTGAGAGACCTGGGGCTATTTAGCCTTGAAAGGAGACGTCTGAGAGGGGACCTTATTAACGTATAGAAATATCTGAGGGGTGGGTGTCAAGAGGAAGGCGACAATCTGTTCTCAGTGGTGCCCAGAAATAGAACAAGAAATAATAGGTTTAAGTTAGAACACAGAAAGTTCCACCTCAACATGAGGAGAAACTTCTTTACTGTGAGGGTGACAGAGCACTGGCACAGACTGGACGTGTTCCTGTGTGGCTGCCCTAGGGGATCCTGTACTGGCAGAGGGGGTTGGACTAAATGATCTTTCGAGGTCTCTTCCAACCTCTAACATTCTATGATTCTATGATTCTATGCTGTCTTTTTAATGCAAAGCTATTGAGCAATTTTAATATGAAATAGTTTTTAAAAAAAAAAAAGCATGATGTGCATAACAAAAAAGTGAAATCAGCACACATCTGTGAGGTTTTCAGTGGTTTGTTTGGGGTTTTTTAAAGACTTTTAGGGAAAAATATAATCTAGATCAAGAATTTACTGAAGCTGTCACCTCTCTGTAAAATAATAGGTAATAAAACAGTTTTTAAAGGTCTACAGGGAATTTTACAAATATCCTGGCTTTTCAGGTACACAAAATTGTTACATGCGTATTTTTAAACATTTTTTTACATTATGCTAAATAATATTTCTTCCTTACAAACGATATTCATGTTATTTAAATCAGCTAACCAATATTGTACAATTAATTTACTTAGCCAATAGGAAATAAATCATATTTCAACTTGCTTATTCTAATCCAAGTCAAATATTTGTTCCTTCTGTGAGTAATTTATCACTAATTACAACAATCTGATGTATTCTATTTTGTGTTACTAAACACAGGGCTATAACTGAATAAATGCAGCTAAAATTATGCTTTCAAAGCACAGTGGAAGAAAGCCCAAAAAGTTCATACATAGACATTGACAGCAGGTTTGTTTCCAGACTTTAGACATCCACATACCCACAAAATAGGTGCAAATTGGAAAAGTCTCTGCTTATTCATCTGGCAGTAAGTGTATCTGGAACTGAATATCATGTAAAATTTTAAATCAGACTCAACTTATTTAAAACTAAAAAAATGTTTTAACTCTTTGGTTTTTTCACTGTTTACTTCTTCCTCCTGCTGCCTTCCTCCTCCCTTGGAAGACAGACATCTCCCTCCAGACCGCAAAAATACTTAGCTTTGATTGAAATGGAATTACAATTAGTTTTTTCTCTTTTGAATGAAGTCAGGAGCACAGAGATACTCCACAAACATAAATGCAAGAAACGTAAACCCCTCAGAGACTGAAATATTCTTAAAACTTAGTTGAGCTCTGGAATTTACAGTCATGAGACTATAAAACATCAAGAATTTAGAAATCCAAAACAGAACTGGACATTCCTGCAGGTATCAAGAAGATCCAGTCTAACAACTAACAAGAACATAATTTTGGAAGATAAAATAAATCTCAGGAGGTAGGACTAAATAATCTGTAACTACTAAAGATCAGAAAGTGCATGGTGTACATGGCCAATTACCCAGCATCCACCTCCTGAGAGGTTGTTAGAACCTCCTTAGGAACTCAGGGGAGAAGCCATGGTGAAAAACTACTACTGCTTTTTCAGGACTTCAGATGTAACCTAAGAGAACAGCTTCTCTATTCCTTTTTTAAACAACGAATTTTGATTTTTAGCTGTGGGGGGTTAAGTGAAGTGCACCTATGGCAGTGTATTAATCAGTCAGTGAAAACCTTCCTTAAACAAATGACAACACTCAGTGTTTACTAAGGCAGAAATCTCCTGGTGAGTGAATGGAATCACTATAACCCACAACAGAAGAGACCACACAAAATGCAGTAGTATAAAAGTACTAATTAAAGACAAAACCAAAACCAAACCAAAAAAAGGACCCTTCAAAATGAACTCAACCAACCAAAAGTCTTGGCTTGAAGTGTCAAGATGTGAAACTTTATACCACTAGATTCTGAATTTAACGTACTGGCACAATTAACGTGACTGTGTGAATATTAAAAACACACATCTTGGTGGCTGCTGTCAGTCACAGGTGTTGGCTGCAATTTTAACAATAGTACTGTTTCTCTTGGTGTACTCAATTCATTTGAAGAGAAAGGAAATTGGAATACTTGTCCGTAAGTGATTTTCTTGTCTTATTTACTCTTGCTCTTTTATTTAAACCCAGAAAAGAGATTTAAATCCCAGGGATTATGGTTAAACCAAGCCAGTTAATGAGGTGGTTTTCAGTGCAACCTGCCTTTGCTAGAAAATCAACCGAAAACCGCTGTAATACAGAGGGAATGGTCCAGAGGTGCATTTACTTTGCTAATGACTGACATAAATATGTCCTCCCCTCCCAAGTGACAATGTCCAAAGAGCACAAAAATGTTCCCAAGACTATTCAACTGAAAAGAGAAAAACTCAAGTACATTCACCACAATTTCAGGGAAATTATCCTGAGACACAGTAAATATTCATAAATATTGAGGCATATCGCAGGCGACAGAAGGAATCCTTGACCAACAACCAGGAAAGCTACACTGTAACCCCAGCTCTGCCACCACTTTAATCTGTTCCTCTCACCCAAGACCACTACCTGTCTGTGACGCTCCTCACCTGCCAAACAAGCAATTCTTACACTTTCTGTAACACACCTCCAGAACTATAGGCAAGAGGAAACACCTGCTCAGACACAGCATGGCCAAAGATGTCTGTAGACCAGAGCTTCACCTTCACATCTGTCACAAACATTTTGTTCTTTCATGAGTGAATAAGGGGTTTGAAGTGAACTCTGGGGTCACTGAGAAGGCTCATAAAGAATGATGCTTTGAACACACCTCCCATGCTGTTCAGCCCTGAGCTAGGCATGAAGAACAGCAACCTGAGGTGCCTTGGTTTAAAAGTAGAGTTAGAAGAGGAAGAAGCAGCAAAGCAGCCTTCATACACCAATCTACTTTTGCAGAACATGTAAAGAAGGAGGACAAGATTCAGCTTTCTGGTTGCTTAAGCCTAATGAAGGTTCTACCGCCTCACCTCCATCTCTAGGCAGAGAACCTTGATAACCAGTAACATGAGGCCAGGGCTCTCTCATCACTGACTCCTCAAATTTTGCTGCCAATTAAAAAGGAAAGCAAGTTCTTCATGCTGCTAAGGACAGCATGAAGAGAAGATCTCAGTTCTGCAGTCCTGTGATGAGGTTCATTCAGCAGCAACCCTGAGGGGTGTAACTACAAGGCTAAGGAGACCAAACTCTGTAACATGTCACTGTCCAGTGTCTTGACTTTGAATGGGAAAATGTAGGGTTTGCCTATCCCAAACACCTCCAAGTGTCTGCAGAGGAAGGAGGGCATCAGGCACAGGTTCAGAGGAGACATGAGTTGCATCTACCACAGAGGTGGTCACTGCTGAGTCACTTTGTAGGACACAGGTTGTCCTCTCCACCATCAGTGAAGGAGCTAGTCCTGCACTGAACTCATCCAACAAACAAGGTACTACAGACTGCTTCAATGCAGCTTTTGGTAGTCATCTACATAGGCAACCCAGAAAGCACCAAAACTAAACTGAGTATGTGCAATAACACATCTATAAAAGTGCCTCAAGATACTTTTGTCCAGAAAAGCTAAGTTTCTGAAACCCAAGGAACCTCAGGTATCTACAATAACTGGAGGAGGTTTCCATGGGCAACTCTTTTGAATGCAGTCGCCTGAACCATGCTTTAAGGGATACCAAAGTCTTAGATATTTTATTGTATCTAGCCGTAAGTACGAAAACAAGATTACTGTGGGTATTTATTCAGTGACCTGATTACAAAGGATTCTAAAACCACATTTCTTTGTCATAAAATTAGATTAGAAAAATACACATACAGAAGTCACATGAACAATGGTAAGCATGTAACAACTACCTGGGACTTCTGAGTTACAAACAATACATTCTATTTAAAATGCAGAGGCGTTGCCACAGAAGAAAAGTTACTAATCCTGTTGGGGCAAAGTAGCTGCACTGGTGTGTGGTTTGCACGGGGGGAGGGAAGGAAAAAGAAAAGGAATTGCTTTATTAGCCTTTTTGCACCTCTGTTTTGTTTGCTTTTTCAAAAGAACAGCTTTTTCTTCATTTATATCAGTGAAAAGTAATAAAAACCCCTTAGGTTTATCGAAGCAAGTATTAGCATAGTAGTTAAACACTGCTTACTTCCAGATATACCTCAGGGCTAGTAGTTTAATACATACCTTAATATGCTGCCTTACTTTTTTAAGTGAGAGTACAATTGAAAGACTTTCCACTGAGGCATTCTGCTAGGAACATTCTTCTTCCTCGAAATTTTCACTTACAGTGAATACGAAGTAAGTCCACTTTAGTCTGCTAATGAACTAGCTCTTTGTTCATTTCTGTATCGGGCTATTTATAAATATCTTGCAATCACAGCATTATCTGGGGGCTAAAGAGCATGTTACAACTCAAAACAAATGGGCATGTCATATCATGTCCTCCCATAAACAAAAGCTAAGGGCTTGGAATTCAGCAAAGATTTAAACTTGCAATCACATTTCATATGTGCTTTCCATATCACTTCTCTTAGGTGCTTTTAACAACGTAAAATAAGTTGACCTTAACACGCAGCGTCACTGGAAAGTAATAAATTGTTGTACCAGATGGTACAAGAGAGAGAGGACACGTGTGGATGCTGCGGAGGGTCCCCCCTTCCTGTATGTGCAACATGTTCTGTTGGGCTTACAAAGATTATCCAGGGAGGAGAAGGGGGAACTGGGGAATTGTCATCTCACTTGGGCAGGGAGGTAGTACCCATCGGGCAGAAGGGAGGCAGGAACTCACAGAAATCTCCTGAAATAACTTCTCAAACTTTTTTTTTCCACCCTGAACAAATAGCTACAGCTTATGCTGACACAACAGCAAGTTCTAGCTGTATGACACTGACCTCTTGGATAAAAATAGCATTTTTTGATGACACATTATATACAGCAGTACGTGAACCAAGTAGTAATTCAACAAAATGGATTTGTTCAACTAGGAAAATCTGCAGCAACATATATCCAGATTAAAATCACATTCTTCACAGATACTGTGTATATTTTAAAATCAAATTTAATTTTTTAACTCTGGTTTTTCATTGGTACAGACTAGAAAATATTTCACACAATATTAACACTAAATCAATTTCTCCCTACTCAATTCCGTAACATCAACCAGCAATGGTGTAACGAATGCAAAATATGCTGGTTTATTTGACACATTGTCATTTGTACGTATTGTAGTACTACATAATTAACACTCACACTTTGGGAGAAATATTAGATTAAAATTAATTCTAAAACTTGCTCATTACTGGCTTAGTTTCAAGATACAACCAGGATTAAAAGCAAAAGAGATGTGACCAAAAAAAAATCAGCGATTTCTTTGCTTTGTAGTCCATTCAATCCATTCACTTTAATAATCAATGCATGTTCCAAAAAAAAGTTTACTTAACCTTGCCTGATCAGGCAACGCAGAACATCAGAAAATCTTTATAGCCTTTTCTTTTTTTCCCACCTGGAATTAGATAACATGCTTACCATATCTGGCAGCCTCCTCATTCCCTAAATCCTACTGAGGTTTTACATTAAAACGAAGTTTCTCTCAAGTTTACATTTCTCGGGTGCCTTTCCACAGAACCTAAGGTTTTTCTCTTTTCACATTTTTAAGCTCGGCCATTAATTACTGCAAGCCCCCACCCTTCCCCACCTAGCTCTAACCCTTTTCGTACTGAGCAATTTGAACCAACTAAACTTTGTAGCCCTAAACCTGCTTCCCCTGTTATCACATCACAGCAATGCCAGGCAGGGGGGATGGTGGGGTGAGGTGGGGGTGCTATCCCTTAGTATTGGTGTTTACTTGATCTGTCGTGATTGATGAAAGCACAAAAGGGGTTGCAGCTAAGAGCCCAGGGGGGTTACTCTCTCTCCAGAGGGACCCTTTTGTTTGTACCTCAAACCCCAAACTCCCAACAGCCTTTCTGTTTCTGGACTTCTGCTGCTAAATACGTTCACCCTTTACTAATGCACTTTTACCCAAGAAAATACAATGTTAAGAAATGCCCCAGAGCTACCCTATGATATCAAAGCGCATACTCAGTTTAACCAACTGATACTATGATCCATTTAAGAAAATAAAAAAAAAAGCTTTCGTATCTTTGCAGATATCAAAATCTGGAATAAATGCTGTTGTAATTTTAGGGTTCTATTTTAACAGTTAAGGGAGAGACATCTGGCAATCATCTGCAAATAAATACAGTGTCTCCATTCTCAGTTTCTCCTCCAAAACACTACCTAGGACATTTTTCCAGCATGATTCATATAATCAACATAATACATTACAATGACTTTCAAATAATTCTGAATTCTCAGCTCATTCAATAAAGAAATCATTTCTAAAAGAGAAAAGGGAATATGCCATGCCAGAAAACTAGCTTTATTGCCTCAGTCCTGCTGCCAGGAGTAACAATGTGGTGAAGTAAACTCCAAGATTTTAAAAGCATTTTTTTACAGAGAGGGCAGAGAGAGAAAAAGGCTTATTTACCAAAATGTGAGATTCCACAGGTGAGGCGAAAGAAGGTCTGAAATCCTCTTCCTTTAGTTCCAAAAGTTTTAATTTATGACGAAGCCTGTAATAATCCTTTCAAGCTGCCAGGTAAAACGCACGCCATATCTCAGCCGTATTTTCTTTCACTCTTTTGCAGCGTAACTTTTCTATTTGCATAAAGCTTAGTTCTGGCCTATGGGACTTTTTGAACAACTACATGTTAGATTAGCTGTCTTGACATGCTCTATCAAGCATGACATCATGGATCTCCACGGTAACCTTAGCCACACCTGCTCGGATGCCAGAGTTACCTGTCATGTTCAGACCTAACCAAACACAAAAAAAAAAAACCCTCAACCACCGTTTTCTAAGCACTCAGCCTTGCACAGACACCAGAAAGGTGGTTTTTTTTCAATTGCTGGAAATCTAATTTTGTTTGCCAATATCTTTGTTCTTCACGGAGCACTGGCCGAAATTCTAGAGCTGTTTCCAACCCTTCCACACCTCCCAGTGTACTTCCTAGTCAAACAACAACAAAAGAAAGCTGTGGCAAACATCTTCCAGCTCTTTTTCTTAAGGCACTCTCATAAGCTCTGGCTCTGCAAAACTTCTACATGCTCATTTTTGCTCGCTGCCCCTCAGAAAGGCTTTTTTATCGAGGTGACTTGTAAAACAGGTTCACGGCAGGGATTAGCCCCCTCCCATGGCCAGGTTAGCATTTTAACCTCTTAATTGCTAACTCTTTTTCATCCTTGCAGCTGCTAGCTCAGTTTTTACTCTTGTTCTGCTCCTTCCTTCTCTGCTGACTGGAGTCAACTCCACCTAAACGAGTTACCATGTCCTGCCATGAGCTCAGCAGCAGACGATTCACACCATCTCAGACTTCAGAAGACCAAGACTGTTTTCCTCCTTCCTTCCTCTTTTTCCTTTCTAGCTTTCCAGGGGATTACGTTAGCGCCTTGCTTTCATTAACCCAGACGAGACAGCCTTGGCAGAGGCAAGGTATCCAAAGCTCCTGCAGAAACTTGCACTACCTAAAAAAAAAAAAAAAATTTTGTTCCAGGTGAAAGGAGCTCTGGTGCCTGGCTGCCAGGCTGTCCTGCAAGGGGGAAAACCTGCAGCATGAGAGTGAGCTGCTGAGTTGTGGGTGGCAGAGCTGCGGCCATGGGGTGCCACATTCCCCTGAGGGCATTTTGGGGTGCACAAGGCATGCCTGCACCTGCTGGCTACTGCAGACTCACGCTCCAGTTTACGGAACAGACCAGCTTATTTGCCTTGCAGCAGTATCCCAAGGCTCTTGTGCAAATAAAGATGGCTCCTGTCTCTGTGAGCTTTCCTTTCCAGAATAAGGTATCACAAACAGGGCAAGCAAACCTTCTGTGTGGAGGAGGGACGATCTGTGTGCAGAGCTGGGAGGTTTCAGGTCACCACGTTAGTTAACCATCAGTAATCCCCACTGGCATTTTACCCGGCCACAATTGTACTTCTGATTTGTGGCAGGTTATCAAGAGCAGAAACGGGTTCCCTGGAGGTACATCTAGGAAAGGATTTATATGAATAAACAAGGCTTTGGAAGAAACCATTAATACACAGTGGAAAATACGGACAACATTCAGAGCTGACGTTGTTGGTGGAGGTAATACAATATGACCTGACAACATCAAGTATTTTTTACTGGTGTTCATTTTCTGCAAACCAGGGGTCAGTTTGCCGTACTCAGAGATTGATGGTTAAAACTGACACGTCAACAAAAAAAGAGAGACAATTATCAATCGTGTTTTTCTGGCCCATTTTTGTTGGTTACGGACCTGAGCAACCTAGAAGACAAATTATACGATATCCAAGGGACTATCTCCTGACTGTTAATACCAAGTTGGTTTATGTTCCAACTGCACCATTTGACACAGAAATGAGAAAATAGTGTCTCATTAGCTACTATCCTTGATAGATCTCCCACACAGGGGAAATGCCCACCCTGGATAATGTTGCCACTTTAGAGATATTGGAGCAGCTAGAGAAGTAAGAAGGGAGGAAAAGAACCTGGAAAATAAATCATGACATTTTAATTCATACATCTTACAGATTTTGTGTGTGATATATGTGTTACACACACATACCTACTACATGCATACGTTGTTTGTCTTCTATATCATGATACATATACAGGGGGGGTGAAGGAAATAAGTAAACTAGACACACATATATATTCTCCAAAGCAAAACTATATTATGGTCTTATTCATGGAGCAGCTAAGTAAGAGTGCATTATATATACACATACATATACATGCACACACATAGAGCTATGTGTATATATATACATAGCTATGTGTAGCTGTACACAGAGATACATATATACACACACATACAAACACATACACACACATGTGTTTGCATGCATAGACACTATTGGTAAGAAAAAAAACCCCTGAACTGTAATGCCAGGACCATAATAACCTTACTGCATCTGATGAACCAGACTCTTGATACACAATATTTCAACTAAGTAAATTTCTTATAATCACCTGGCATAACTTATTTCTGCACCTTTTCAATGCGACTCCTGTTCACTTTATTACTTTTTTATAAGTTATGCAGACTAGATGGAGTCTTCATTCCTTCCCATTCCCAGGAAAGACAGTTTGGTGCTCTAACAGTAATTCTAAAGTTATTTTGTTTTAAAATTACTAAAAAAAATCATTATGCACAATACATATGTCTAATCATCAAAAATAAAGAAGCAAAAGGCATTCACATGAATTTTACCCTCAATAAATTAACAAGGATGACATATTTTAAACAAATAGCAAGAACAGTTACTGCATTCCTTCTGTAATTTATTGCCTTCAGAAAAGGCTCAAATTACAAAATGTGTAGGGTGTAATGCTGTAGGCTTTTCAAACTGGGTTTGCAGTGTCTGCAACACTGGAACTAAATATTTACATGACTCCAAAAGATCTAATCTTTGGATTTCACCCCCCTCCTACCCCCTTTATTTAATTTGTATGCTATCTTTATCCACCACCCAGCACATTCCACACAGTCACTAAAGTTCATGGAAGAGATAAGTGGGGAGGAAAAAAAAAAATTCAAGACTTTCAAATGAAAGGAAGGAAGCTGTTTAAAACTAAAGAACAGATCATCCTCATTAGAGCTGAAGTCTTCCAGCAATTTTAGCTGGATACATATGGATTCTAACAGTTACGTTCTGAGGCAGTGAGATAGCACCTGGGTTCTCCAGAAACCCTGTCAAAGACCAGTTGTGGAGGGGAGTTACCAAGTTACAATCTTTCCAAAGCTGTAACAACAGTCTGATCTCCAAAGGTTTGGAAGGCTTCAAAAGAGGCTGGGAATCCAGTCAGAACTCTCATAACAGAGTGTAATATTTTTCCAACTTTTTTCTTAATTCCTTACTTACAATTAATTTGCTGATAGTACTGAAATACCCATAAAACACTAAGAAACAAACCCCAACTTTTATAAAAAGGTTTGCTGTCAAACATTTGTTAAACTGAGAACAATGGGCACAAGATTTTTGAGTCAGAACTCTAAATTCTGATGGCTGATTGAAAAAAATGAATCATGGATAAGAAGGCAGATTGACCAGAAAGCTGAACTTAATAATCTCTATCGTTGCACACAAAACCGGAGGCCAGAGATAAACTGTGAAAAGATCCTTTCACAGCATTCTCTGAATTCAGAAGGTTGGTGTCACAGCAGCCTCCACCTGCTCTGAGAAATACATCAGCATGTCACATCTCCTCTGACCCTACACCCACTTTTTGCTGCTGAAAAGCAACTGCAGGCAGGCAAGAAGCAAACCACCTTAAGGTCTGCTGCTGACAGACCAAAGTGGATGTCAAAACAGCTTGGAGAAGGCAGATACCTGTGGATAAGTCCGTTCTGTTTGTATTAAAAGACTCAAAAATAGAAAAGAAAGCAAATGAAAGGGTAACAGAGCGAGCTAAAGCATACAGTCACACTCTACAGATATTTTCTTTTCTCCCAGGCAGCAGTGTCAATACTGAAAGAGTAACAGAAGTTAACAGCTGTTCCATATTTTCCCTTCAGCTGTGAAAAGTAGATAGAGACCCATATACTAAGATCAAGAGCCTCACCTTCATCCCTTTCTCCACGTATACTCTAATAGAAATCAAGAGCTCTTTAAAAATGTCAATTTCAACAAACAATTCCAAACTGATACTGAATGGTTTCATTTTTATTATTGTTTCTTTAAATTCCAAGAGAGCAACTGGATCTTAGGCTACAACAAAAAAAAAATCTGTTTAATGCTTTCTTACATTCTGACCTTTTGTAATGAAGTAACACTCCATGTGTAGGACCTACAAGGACTCTTAAACAAAAAGCAAGATACAAATTTGACCTTCATACCTGATCTCTCAGTCTCTCCTGATGTCCCATTATTGCTGTAGCATGGTGGGGATACTTCTGTTTCAGATGCTCAAGAAAAGCCTCTCTCTTCCTGTCCATTTCCGAGGTTTGCATTCCTAGTATTTCTTTGGAACTGCGAGGGCCACCTACTGTATGTCTTCGGGGGATGTTGCGAGTGGACTTTGAATTAGAAGAAGTGTGACTGTTCGGGGTCGAAAGGCGCTCTTTAGTTTGGAGACATTCTGCATCGTCTAGTGATGTTACGTGCAAAGTGGGCTTTGTCTGGTCTGAAAAAATAAAACAAAAACAAAATCCCAAACAGTATGAGAATTTAATTCCAACATTCATGTTAGTAAGAAAAATAAATAATCAATAGAAAAGCAAGGTTTTTTTAAAAGTGTAGTAATGTTCAACAGCATGTTCTGCATCATTAGGCATTAAAATGTTGTAAGAAGTGGCCCGGAAATAATCACTTATATAAGCTATGCACAGTACTTGTATACTTTTAACATACAACTGCAGTATTGCCTCCCAGAAAAGTGAGTATCATTAAAGTAGATGTTCCCTTTATATCATCTTTACCACTATGTGACTTGAAAAGAAGATCTGACAGGGCCCTTATTCCCTGACCTTTAAAATCTACAGGATGTTTTCCATGAGAAGAAACAGGCTTCTTCAATAGGCTCCAGCACACTTAATGGCCCCGTAACTAGCATCCTTAAGGATAGAAACTGATAAAACTCCTTTTGAAATCCTTAATCTTTTTTTCAGTGTGTTTCAACGTGCTCGGAAACATCTATGAAAAAGGAGAGGGGTTCTGGAAGCTTTTTTTCCTGATTTCTGACTGGTCTGGTTTTAAATTTCACAGATCTCCCTTGGATTTTATATGTTACAGGACAGTGGACTGGAAAATACTACATCACTTTTTCAATAAACCATTTCTTAAGATTCAGAATAAAAGCAAGTTTTCTGTGTTATAAAAAGAAAAGAAGAATCAGATAAATTTTACAATTTTAAAATCTACTTTAAGACCAAAGACCATGACTATGTTTGTAAAGAGACAGGCAGACACTGAGGGTATGTAAATCCTGGCTTATCTTCAGGTAACTGTGTAACATGAGCCCTCTGGTACATGAAAAATTGTAGTCTGGAGCCTTGTTACCCAATACCTTTGAAAAAATCCCTCACTCCTTTGTCAGCAAAGAAAAAAACAAACACAAAAAACCCAGAAGCACTGAAACCGCCCCTCCAAGTCTGATGTGGCTTTCCCCACCTTTTACTGGGCAGCCTCAGACACCCCTGTGAGTGTTAACCCTTTACAGCACCTCCTCAGAAGCAGGAAGCTCCCTCCTCAGCATGTTTTTAATACATCTCTATTTCTCCCCATCTGACACTTCTTGCCTTGAGGCCCTTTATCCTCCCAGTGACTGACTGCCCCATGTGCTGCCATTTATATGGCACTGCTGTTTGGAAATAGGCACCTATTTGCTGCTTTTTATGGTTCAGCCAGTCAGTTTGACACCCGGCCTACCACATCTCAGGATTTTATGCTGAGGATTTTTCAGCTTTCTGGGGTGCATTGTCAATTGCCTGCCAAGTCCCACATAACATCCAACTCCGGTAAAAAAGTAAACCTTTTACTGGTGGAGCTGCTGCTGGTCTGATGTCCCACCAATTCCCTTGGGTTTCACAAACTGGGCCCTGCAAGGTCCTCAAAGGCTGCATATTTCTTTAAGCTCCCTATGATGCTCAAGGACTTAAAAATACCAACAACAGCCTCTCATTTGTATTCACGGAAACCTATCCCGAAAGCAGAACTGGACACAGAAGCCCAGACTGCAGGTGGCACCATGCTTTGACGAGCACAGCCTAGGCACAACTTCAGAAACACGTTTGGCTCACAGGGAAGCATTTAAAATGCCATCTCCATCTCCGCCACACTTTGTAAGACCTTCTCAGAAGCACAATCCTGGTTAAACCTTCAGAGCAGCAGCCTCGTGTTTATGTGCACACATTGAACTTTTCAAAGCACAATTCAACTGAAAAACATCCAGCCTCACCAGTTACTGACTGGGTACACGTTTGAAAAAAAGTAGCAAAAAGGAGAGTTCTGCTTGCAAGAAGTAAGTTCATTCACCTAAACGGTTTCCGAAAGATGCACAGTCATTTCAATGGATTTTACGTGGGAGGAAGAAGAGGTGGGATGAAGCTGGCAGTACTTTATCATCTTGAATTTGTTGCATGGAGAGCCCTAAGGTTCTACACCCCAGGCTGTTGGAACAAAGGCCTCAAACATAAATAAGGGATTTCCTTGGAGCTCAAGGGAGTCAAGTGTGAGCCTGGGTGACTGAGTGCAGCAATTTGGTGTAAACCTTTAAAGTATGGTCGTACCAGCAGTTTCAATCACTGAATTGGTGCCAGGCAGTTCCTCAAGCAGGCAGGTAAACCTACACTGCCAAATACAACTGAGAGCTCATGAATGTGTATTTTGGGTCCTCAGTCTCCCTCACACAAAGCCCTTGCCTACTTTGCACTTCAGTAATTTCAATAGCTTAAGAAAAGGCTAATTATTTGGAATGTAAAGAGCCCTATAAAGTAATGTGTTTTACCACTATTTGTAATTGGGTGAAACCTTGAGAAGGAATCAAAAATAACATATTTTTCTTATACTCTATGAGAAAGATCAACAAATTATCTTATTTTTCTTTCATATATTTGGAAAATACTGTACAAAGACCAGTGAAAAGAAAGGAATGTAAACTATGCAAACTAATTGCTAGTCCTGCCAGCAAGCCGACCGAGCGACCTGGCCATTCAGCAGGTCCCACAGCATTACAGCACACAGCAGCACGTGACTCTCTTCGCAAACCAAGCTCTCTGTTTGAATATGAGTCTTTCCACCAGTAATTGCTGGGAAAAAATCTTCCTTGGCCACTTCCTAGATAGGGACAAATGACTTTGATGGTGAGGTTGAAAGCTGAGATGATGAAATCCCTCCTGTGTAGCTCGGGGCACGTAAGCTCCACGGCTGCTGTGTGGGCCCCAGCGCTAGAGGGAGGAGAAACTGATGGAGGTTTTCTGGATCGTGGAGTTGCTCAACAACAGCGTGGGCAAACTCCCCCTATCTTCCAAGTGAAGATAATAGACCCAGAAAATCAACCCTCCCAGATAACTTTGAAATGTGTGAAGGATCATGTGATGGTTCTCGGAAGACAGCTACAAGTAGCGCAAGGATAACTTATGCAAGTACCCTCCTTGGAACAGGAGTAAAGGGAAGCCAATGGAAAACACAGAGGTGTAAGATAAGCTTGTCTCCCTCTCTCCCTCCCTCATATTCAGAAGCTAAAAGCTGAAGGTCTTTCTGTTCAATAAAGTAGCAAGTCTAAAGGGCAACAAAAAGCACCACGTGCTGATTGACAGGGGCGGGCTTTGGTTATCCAAAGGCTTGAGTTGCTTCTCTGATCTGAAAACAAATTTCAGGACTTCTTAACATCACTCATTACTCCAGTGGATATAACTACTGGAAAGCTCCAGGTGTGCAGCACAGAAGCAGTATGCCTAGAACTATCAGGAAGATTATAAAGAAGGACTAATTTCTGTGAGCTAGAAATTAAAAAGAAGCAATTCAAAAAAGTCCTTCAACATGTCCTGGTATGCAATTCTTTTAAGTCACACCCTCCCTGAAGTCCACAGAGGTCAGGAAAGCTGTTTTGCTTCATTACTTTAAACGTTGTGAGGATTTTAATAGTTCTGTTTTGCAACCCAGATGACATGAGAGAAGAACGTTTTCAGAATAATTTTAGAAAGGAACTAACATGGACCTGACCCATACTGATACTATGAAACAGAGCCTTGAAGCAAACCACCTTCAACACTTAAGTTTAAGAAAGAATACAATTTTAACAGCATGAGTCAAAGCCACCTCCATTATATTTATGCCAGTAGTAAATTTGAGAGTATTCGGAATAACTCTAAGTTACTCCACTGTCTTTATAACTCTCTCTCTTTAAAATGTAAATTTTGGATATGGGCCAAAACTACTACATTTGGTTAAAAGCTTAAAGCATTCAAAATTTTGGGGAATCATAGCATCGGTCTGGTCAGAGCTCTGTGTTTCTAGGTTCGGTTGTATCTCGAGCAGCTTTATACAAACGACACAGAAGAAACTAAGTTACTGAAGGCTTTTTTTTTTTTTCCTGTTCAGACACATCCCTTAAGTGAAGATTTCCGTCCCACTAAACATCAACATATACAGAGACAGATGCACGTGACTCGCACTGCTCAGTATTTTAACTTTAAAAAACTCTGAAAGAGTATCAAACAATTAAAGAACCCTCCAAGAAAAAGTGTTTTTTCCAAACTCTTTATGCACTATTTTCTCACATTACATACTTGTAAACTCCTGTGATTTTTTTTTTTAAAAACTATATGTACCCAACCATGCACTATTTGTTTCACAGAAGCACAGTAACACAACTTTTTCTGAAATGCCCATGAGGAATACAAAACACACGAAGTGGGAACGTTCACAGGTGCTCCACAAACACTACAATAGCTATAGATTAGATTAGCTATTTGTCATGCTACCTGAATGTTATGCTCCACGTGGAGCAGCCCACGTACAGTTCACCAGGAAATAGTTTTCATTCGCGTTTAGACAAAATATATAGTGCAACACGAGTCGTACAAACGCACCACAGCTGACCCACCGTGAAAATCACTGATTCTGATTTCTTGGCCTCGCTCCAAAACAAACCCAACTGGTTTCGCACAAAGTAAACTAACCCCGTGACAATCTGCCGTGAATCTCCCTCTTTTAAAAGACACCCCGAGGAAGAGAAGAGCTCAAGCCTGCTTTTATGAAAGAAAAGCTATTTCTCGGCCATAGGTGAAGCATGCAGAGCATTTAAAGGGAATGGGACGTGATTCCTGCCCCCACGCACGAGGCAGCGTCCCGCAAGCGGTGACAGCGACCCAGCACGCTCCCGGCCTTAGAGGTTAGACAGAAATCGCTCTAAAGAGAAAGTTAAACTCACAAAGTTGGAGTGTCAGGGAAATCGCTGAGCCATTAGCACAAGAAAGACAAGGGTTTGGTGTTTCGTGGGGTTTTTTGCTTCCATGCATTCTGCCTCCAGTCATAAAAAGCAGCTGCGAGGGGCACGTTAAACGCAACTCCGTCTTTGCCTTGATTCTCTTACTTACCCTTCATCTGCCTGCTGTCTGTTGAGAAAGCCAGGCACAGCTCAAGTTTCTGGCATTCCTTCTCCTCCATTGTCCCTGCCCACCG
>NW_009720816.1:0-794 GCF_000703405.1 Apaloderma vittatum
TCAGAATCTGTCCTCTTGTAAACAAAAGATGGAGTACATATAAGGCGTAGCAGTCTAGGAGGTAAAAATCATTTTTTTGAGAACTACACAGAAAGTAATGAAATTATACACTAAATACCTGTTTTAAGTTACATTACACTTTTGAGTTATGGTAAAAGTAAGTAACAGCGAAAGGTGTGGTTGATCTAAAGAGCACAGGAAAAGCTACCCAGACAGCGTATACATACAAACTGAACAAGGCACACAGAGAAAACAAATGTCAATCCAGATTGAAGCAGCTACAAAACAAAATAAAAAGAAACAAGCTCTCAGCGACAGTAACTTTTTCAGATTTGAAACAAAGGCAACAAACTTCAGAAGAAGAAGAGGTTGAGAGCAAGAGGTTGGTGCTCTGAATTCAAATGAATTATGCCAGGGGATTTCTAAAGTTGTGGCTGGAGCCAGCAGAGGGCTCTCTTGTGCTGCTCAGCAGAACACAAGAGTTGGCACTCGGATTCTTACTTCACACACTAAGGCCACACAACTTTCATTACCTCTTGTCTTCTTCCAAAGGCTGAGATGTCATCCTAAAACCAAGGGAGAATGTTAAAATGAAACTCAAAATCTGATTAATGCCCAGTCACATTCCCCCAGAGCATCAGCAGTTGCACTCGAACTGTCCTTTAGAATGTTAGAACATCCCAGGGCAGTGGGCAGGAAGTAAACAAAAATGAAGGTTTAGGTGGGAAAATTGGATTCAACTCACATTAAAAGAAACAAATGGGCTCTGAAGCTACAGGTTTCTACAATCCCCA
>NW_009720817.1:0-17743 GCF_000703405.1 Apaloderma vittatum
TCGTCTCCCCGGGCCGCTGGTGCTAAATGCTGAGCGCCGACAGGATGGAGGAGTTTCAGAGCGAGGAAGAGGAGCCCTGGTACGACCAGCAAGACCTGGAGCAGGGTAAGGATGGGGGGCACCCCGCAAGCTGCCAGGGATGGCGGGCCAGGGGGATGCGGGAGCAGAAAAGGGGGCGAATCTCGGGTACGGGAGGGGGGGATACCTCCTCTCAAGACATATTTGCGTGGCAAAGCCAGCGCCTCGTCCTGCGGCAGCATCTCCACGGAAATTTGGCTTCTCTGCTTCAAATCACTGTCCTGGCCGTGGAAAGTTTAAACCCGACGGATAGAGGCAGCGAGCCTGGATATGTCCTGAGCACCAAGGGGGGAACATTTTTGATGTGTTACATGCCCAAGGAAGCTGCTTCCCCAGAAAACTTGCTGCAGGCAGAATCAAACACGGGTGGTTATGGCATTGCTTTCATCTCAGAGCAGTTGCATCTAGAGCTAGCAGGCACACTAGTTGGGGATTAATACACTAGAAATAAATGTTGCTAAGATGAGAATGCTGAAAGTGTCTCTCAAAAGCTTTTGCTGTCCAAGCCTAAACCCAAAGGGAACTTCAGCTTCTAAGTCACCTAATTCCAGAGATTTTTCCAATCAGCCATAAAAGCAAGAGAAATTGGGATGGAAAAAAAAAAATCAAGGCCAAGTTTTAAACAGAAAAAATAGCCTTGTTAGCGGATAAATATTCACTTGTGTAGTTTGTTTTGAAATAACTGTATGTATGTTTGCACTAATTCTATGTAATGTTTGTCCTAAGGCTGAACAGTTGTTGGCTGTGGGCATTTGGCATCTTTTTTTTCTATTATTTTGCGTTTCTTGATATTTTGAGTCAACACGCAATAAGCAAATAACTAGAAGTCCCATTTCAGACCGATGGCCCAGGAATGAAGTGAACAGATTTGTCAATGCATAAGGAAAAACTATTCCTACCTAAATAGAGTACCTCTTTGACACGTATAGGTACGGAACAGATACATATTTGTTTTAGCCAGCTGACTGTCAGCAGGGATGTGTGGTCCAGCTGCTGTGCTTCTACCCACCATCACTCCAGTACAATATGTCATGATATTAAAGTTTACACAACTTCAGCTGCAGGGCAGAGGCCCAGCAAGGAATGATAACCAGCCCCTCAGGGATTGTTACAGCTGGTTTTTAAACCCAATTTCTCAGTTAACAGGAAGTATCAATAGCGGGATACTGAGCCCTTTTCTTTGAAACATAACTCTCAAATTAAGCCAGGGCAGAGCACAGAGATGGAGCTATCAGCTGAATAAACAGTGCAGCCTTTGAACGCTCAGAAATTCCCATTTCTGGGTGACGTCTTCCCATGGCTCACAAGGGGCCTGGGCGCTGGTCCAGGGGCAGGATGCAGGCGGAGGAACAGCAGAACTACAGAAGAGTATAGGGAGTGTTGAACAACGTGGGACTGATTGAATTTTAGCCCAACACTGTCCCTGGTGTCAGGTACATGAGTCAGCACTGGCATCGAACAACTGGCTCACAACAACAAAACCACCTTGCCACTGCAGGCCAGGTTTCTAGCTCTGTCCCAGCAGCATAAATGCAGAATAAGTCTCCAGATGATGGACTGATCTGGGGATACACTCCACTTTTGAGAACATACAGGACTGGAGGAGAACACAGACCCAGAACAAAGCCCAGCTGTGGGGTTTACAGTCTCCCATACAAACAGGGGCTGCACAGGCTTGCACAAACTCAGAAGGAGAGATGAGGAAGGCTTTAACTAAAATCAGCCAACTGGAAAGGTCCTACGGCATAATTACAACCGTAATTAATTTGTATGATGCACAAAGCATCATGAAGGACAGCACTAGACTTTATACACATACACTGCACCTTTGCATTATAGCCGTAGCGGTATCTGGAGGTCTTTGGTGATGGCACAGCTGAGAAGCTGTTGGTTTGGAAATGAGGGCTGGAAGTCCGGTGCAAGACACCCATCACAGCACAATTGCGAGGCAGTCACGGGTTGGCGTCACTAAGAGGATTGACGTGCCAACAGCCCGGGGTCGCGCTGAAGCCCACGCCTGGCAGCAGCGCCAGGAAGGCGGAGGACGTAAGCTGAAAGACTGTTCCTTAGGAGCGAGGGGTGGGAGATACAAGAGCCGACCTAAGCTAGGAGAGCAGAGAAGGTTCTTCTGTGAACCAGTTGTTTGCCGAGCCTTTATCATCATTTCACAGCATCATCAAATATTTATTACATTTACATCCAAAACTGTTTACTAAGCAACAGATGGCTTAACTGGGAGCTCTGTGATTACGTTAATTAACCATTTTAGCACCACAAAGGAAATCATGCCTCCAGCTGCACTCTGAGCACCTGTTACTTTCCTCCCCATCTTCCACAGAGCTCTTTGCCTCGCTTTTTGCAAAAAGACCAAACCCCAATCACTCTTTTATTTTTGCCCTGAAGTGCCCAGAGTAACTGACTGCATCCACCACATATCTTAGAGGAAATAAGATCTGGTTCCCAGCCTCAGGGCCCTTCCAGCCTCATTCAAGTGAAGCTGGTACCTTTCACATTCTTTTACCTATTTCCTAGTGTGCTCCAAGCCTGTGTAGTTCAAGACACTGTACCAAGACACCTTAGCACATAGAAGCAGACCCAAATCCCAGCCAGGATACTTAGCAGTAACATGGAAATAGTAGTGGTGCCCTCCTAAGATATTTCATTCTTTTGATGTTGCCTCCGGGAAGCCTTTCTGATTTGAGGAATGTGGGAAAAATGGAGGTCCAATTGCTTGGTGGCATGGCTTCACTTATTGCCTGGTTTTCTAAGCAGGAATAGATGTCAGCACTGCTTTGGTTCAGCCACAGCCTCACCTTCTGTGGGTTGCGAATTCTGTCCCTTTAAGTGGTAAAACCAGAATACCGTGGTGGTGAACCTTTTCCAGCCATTGAGAACTGATGATGTGACTACAGTTGCATCATGCCCTGTGCACAGAGTGTACGTGCAGCCAGATCCTAAGAGAATGAATGAGCTAAAATTAGAGAGTCTGAGCTGGGGATAAGTGGGAACACCTTTTCTGTTCATCAGAAGCATTTGTGTTCAGGACGGCTGCGTGCCAACCCAGTTGCATCTGGATCCAGAGCGGAGACCAGATCCAGCAGCTATCTCTGCCACCACTACCAGCCTTCATCTCCCCTGCAGCAACTTCCCAAGACGAGTTCTCCTCACAGTCACCTCACTGCATTCCCAGATCTTCCCAGCCCCCTATCCTCCTGCCAGCATTCAGATCTAAGCCAAAGAGCAGAGTGCAGCCCAAGAGGAGGACTCTCAAAGACTCTGGAGCCTAAATACAGCCTAAGCGATGGAATAATTCCTCCCATGTGAATAAAGTGTCCTCACACTGTGCTGAGTTAGCCAGCAAGACCAGAGGTAGTACAAGAACCAGAACATCATCTCATTGCCACTGTGACACTGATAGTCCTCTCCTCCTGGGCAGCCATAGAAACTTTTGGGCCAAACCATCTGCAATGCAGGCTTAGGATTTTATGGCTGTAACCTCTAAAGGTCTCCAGATTTAAGGATCTTATTTTAATTCCTCCTCTTCCTGCTAAGCATCTGATTGCTTGTATGCTAAGAAGGAAAATGACACAAGGTGCTGAGTTTGCACTGCTCCTCACTCATCCGTGTAAAGACACAGGGTCACCAGCGCTCTGGTGATCGGCTCCTGACGTTGGCGTGAACCCAGGGGGTCAGCACTAGCACCTGTTAGCACCCATACCTGCCTGCTTTCTGCATCACCCAG
The DNA here is from genome assembly GCF_000703405.1 of Apaloderma vittatum. Taxonomy (NCBI): domain Eukaryota; kingdom Metazoa; phylum Chordata; class Aves; order Trogoniformes; family Trogonidae; genus Apaloderma; species Apaloderma vittatum. The sequence goes on from NW_009720817.1 coordinate 3,821, forward strand.
CCTACGTCATCGATAGAGCTGCATTTCACTATCAGCTTGCCCAAAGGATTCACTGCTCTGGGGAGCAGGTGGCACCCCAAATTCTGTCCCTTGTGATGCAGTTTTCCAGCTCAGGGGACAAGCCATGCAGCTCGTTTGTTCCCCCGGAGCACAGCAGTTACCTTGCCATCCTTCCTCCCCAGCAGCAAGCCAGAAGGACAGAGCTTTGCCTGCAGTAGCTGAGCCACTTAGTTATTCAGCAGTGCAGTACAGCAGGTAGCTTATGGAAGTGGAAAGTTTTCAGTGACTAATTGCTGAGCTACTTGGGAATGACAAGAGGGAATAGAAAGGTCCCAGGAGACAAGGAAATCAGATGACAGTTAGGTTAGACTGAGGAAGGGATGAGAGCATCCAAATCCGAGGTGGGGGGAAAGAATATATATAGACATATTTTCCTAGAATAAAAATTCTCCTGTTACATAAAGGCAGAAAGAAAAAGGGGCCTAAGAGAACCCCACAGAGCAGCTTCCAGGATCTCCCTCCTGGTGTCTCACAGAAGCTCCTTTCTATATCTGCTGAGCCCCAGGCACATACTTCCAGCTGTGGGAGGGAGTAGAATTTTAGAGGAACTGCTGGAAAGGGAAAAGGAGAGGCAAGGAGGGGGGAACAAAACACAAAATAAATCGGTCTTCCATATCTCTCTCCCACCCTGAAACAATCAGTTAACAGTGGCATTTCTCCTCGGCAAGGCCATGTGTGAAGATTTATGGCCCAAGTCCTGAAGGACGTTCCCCCAGCGGCAGCCCTGAGCCCGAGGGACTGGGAGCCGAGGCAGCGGCCGCTAACACCCTGCACGCGGAGGCTGTCCCCCCGCCCTGGCATTTTCCAATCCTCTTTCTTTCCTCCTGTACCAGCCAGCGCTGGCTGGTGACAGGGCTGATGCACTGACTCGGTGTGACAGTCAGGAACCACTTTGAGCTGTGACAGCACCAGGGTCCAATCCTGCTAAAAGCAGCACCAGCGCTCAGGCTAAGGCACGGCTTGCTCGCTCCCACACTCACTCGATCTCCTCTGCTAAAAGGCTTTTCCCAGAGCAGCTCAGTCGTGTATTCCCACCTCACCCGACCTCAATAAATCTGTGTGCTCACACCAAATGCATTGGTAGGGGTTCCAAAGCTTCTGCTTAACCTGCTCAAAAACACATACGTGCGCCAGGAACTTGGGAAAATATCTCCAATACAAAATACCCTGGAGGAATGAGACCAGATGTTACACAACTGCCAGGCTTTGCACAGCTGGGAATTTTAAAGTGATTTTGTATTAAAGTTTTTTCTTTGCTTTTTTTTTTTCCCATGCGTTATTTATCAAGCAGTTATCATAGAATCATAGAATGATTTGAGTTGGAAGGAATCTTAAAGATCATCTAGTTCCAAAGTTGTAAACCTTCTCTCCAAAAGGTGACAGTTCTTGTAATGGTTTAAACAGCAGCCTTCTGGGAAGTCACTCCAGTTCATCCCATGTGCAGGGCAGCTGTCCTGGCACTGCTCAGTTAACTTGTCTCCTCCATGAACAATTCAGTCCTTTAAGGGTGTAACATCCAGGTCCACGCTGACCTCTTCCGGTTACGCAGCTGCAGCAATGGCAGTTGGACCTAGGACATTGTAATGTTGTCCTCCAAGTTTTCCTGGCTCACAGGCAAGCATTGAGTCCTGGGAAGGCACACAGGACTGGGAGGTGGTGGCTGAGCACTGGTCTCTGCAGGAGGAGGCAGAACAAGGAGCAGCACAGCACATCCCCTCCCGAGCGTCAGCGGCAGAGCTGCTTTCAGGGACGCTGGTTTTGGTGTTGGGCTCCTGAAAGAGGCATTGTCCTGTATCCACCATTTTCAGAGTACACCAGGTATTTCATCACTTCCTTTCCTTGCAAGTTCAGACTGGAAGGCTACAGCACTGCGTATCTCCACAAATGGCATCGATCGCTCACCCGAGGTCAGGACCTCTTCCCACACGGGCAGCATCTCCAGCCGGTACCGGTACCAGCAGCCAGGCACAAGGCAGCTGGACTGCCTGTGAGCTTAGCACCTGGAGAAACAGGGCTGCAGAGCATTTCCCAGAAGCGGATGGGAAGGGAACAGTAGTGGGGCAGCAGCGTGATGCAGCCAAGCAGAGAGGCTGCTACAGAAGAGGTGGGCAGGTTTTTGGCATTGCTGCAGAGGGTCAGACTTTCTGCATTGAGCTGTAACAGATGGCTGTGGAAGAAGGATCTTTGCACGTACGTGCCTCTGGCACAAGAGAAGTAGCCGACAGGAGTAACCAGCAGCTGCAGTGCTGGCAATGGTCTGGGGAGCTGCTGCAGCTGCAAGTGCCGCTTGTGATGGAAGAAGAGGTGGGCAGGTTTTTGGCATTGCTGCAGAGGGTCAGACTTTCTGCATTGAGCTGTAACAGATGGCTGTGGAAGAAGGATCTTTGCACGTACGTGCCTCTGGCACAAGAGAAGTAGCCGACAGGAGTAACCAGCAGCTGCAGTGCTGGCAATGGTCTGGGGAGCTGCTGCAGCTGCAAGTGCCGCTTGTGATGGAACTTGGTTGCTCCTCGAGAGACCAAACCACTCGGGACTGGTGGTCCCGCCTGCCTCCCCTCAGCGAAAGAGCAGCCGAGTTGGCTAGCAATGGCTCAGAGTAGGAGAACATGTTGTGTGACCACGAGCGGGGCTGGGGAGCTGACACTGTGGTGGCAGCCCATTGCTGTGGGAGCCATTCCCTGCCACGCGAGCACGCTGACCTGTCCTTCACAGGTCGCTTTTGCTGGGGGCTCTGCACATGCACAGGGCTGTGCTCCAGCCACAGGAACTGACAACACACAAAGCTTCTCTGGTGCTCATCCTCCTTGTCCATCCTGGGTCAGCCACAACCTCCTGTCCCCTAAAACTCTGCAGGGAGATGAGATTCCCACATGGCAACAATCCATGTGTCTGTGCCTTTAGCTTTAAAAAGAGTAAAAGCCTCTATTCATGGTTCTCTGCACCCCAACATAGTTAATTAGTTGGAGCTTTGCTGCCCAGAGGAGAGGTGCACAGGAAAGCACTGGCTGCCTTTCTCCCTCCTCTTTCCTCGCTTCTTCTCCCCAACAACTGAACTTGTACGCATTTATTTAGGTTGCTTTCTGATCCAGGTGCACTGAGCCTCTGAGCTACCAGTCTTTGAAACCATTTTAGTCCTACAAGGCAAACACGGGCACCGAGGCTGTTTAGATAAGAGAACAGCAGGGAAAGATGCAGATGGGGCCCCAGCCATGGTCTAATAACATATTCCGCGTTATCATGCTCTAACAACTTGGGAAAACGCACATCGATTGCTGTGGGCACAGGGATGGGATTGCTGTGTATGTGTTTGTATGGATACATATAAGCAGAGGTAACCATCCTAGGTCTCAAATGTTAACATATAGAGGAGGCTTTGGGGCAGAAAGTAAAGGCAAGTATCAATTCAATCAAAAAATGCTGACGAGCATCTGAGAAGAATTAAAAAAAAAAAAAGAGCTGACAGAAAGGAAATACTGAATAGGACTGAAAAATACAGAAGGCAAGGAAGTGAGCAGCAGAGGCTGAGAAGGCAGTACGGCACAGAGAGCACATTCCTGAGCCCCTTGTCGGGGTTTTCCGATCCTTGGTGGTGCCACTTTTGCTCAGGGCACTAAAGCCAGCACAGAGGGAGCTGCTCTCATTGCACTGGGCTTGCCTCAACCCCCCCAAACCACCTCTCTCTGCCACCATCTGAGCTCCCAGTTGCTTCTGCCAGGGACTCTCGCAAAGCCAAAGGGAGCCGAGGGGTACATAACGAATTACACAAGAGAAAGAGAAGGGAAAGAAAAGGAAGAAAAAAACAAGCAGGAAATCCAGGAAATCTTATTAGGCTAACAGAAATGCCTGTGTGACTGACATCAGCTCAGCCCAGCTAGAACCACAGTTTGAAATGCGCTGCCCAGGGCTTCACACCCCTTCTGCCCCACTCTCACCTGGTCCTGCCAGAGGCATCTTTCCCCCTTGCTGCATTAGGCTGCTCTGCAAACCAAACCCTGCCTCTGTGGTACACCTCATTACACTCAAATGGCAGATCCCCACCAAAACCACATAGAACATCAAGTGCAACGCTGAATTGGGTAGCAGTGCCTGAGTTACGCCAGTGTTAAAGGGATGCAGAATCCACATCTCAGCAGTAGCAGCTCTCTGAAAGCTCTGACTTGCCATAGGAAACAATATCGTCTGTGGGATGGGCATGTTGTAAAGACTTTTCCACGTTGTTTGCAGGATGCTGTGAGATGGCACTTGCCTCTCTGCACCCCTGCACCTTCCATTGCAAAAGCTCATAAGGGCTAAGTACGTAGATTGCCTCCAACACCTGTCACAGAGCAGCAGTAAGTGATACACAGAAGCTGATCTTCATTGTAATATACCCAGACAGCACAATCTCTTGCAACTAAGAAGAAAAATAAATGTACACCCTATCCTGGGGTAAACCAGCATACCATCATCTATTTAGATTTTGAAAGGAATAATTGCAGCTACCCCTGACTCTAAGTACCCGTGTGTAATGGAGCAGACAGCAAATGCAATTAAATTAAACATCAACAGCATTAAACATCAGTTCTTAAGTCTCAACCTACCCCATCCATCAGCTAACAAGCACCCTGAACTTCCTCCAGAGACCTTCACACCAGAGCTCTGCTGCCTGCTCCTCCCTGCTCTTTAGCAGGTGAATTCACCATCTGCAGCAGAGGAGCTGCCCTTTCTGCAGGCCCAGCCTCAACCATTTAGGAAGGGACAAGTACTTCTTTAATAGACAGTTAGCTGAAAAGAACCTGCAAAAACATGCTCCGCAAAGCCCTGCTTTTTAGCTCTATAAGCCAAAGGACTTCTAACACCTCCCTGCAAGCCTGCTTGTCTCACAGGATGGGGAGAGGGTTGGGTTATTTAAAGGTGAGGAGCAAAGCGCAGCACCCCTTGCCTGCACTCAGAGCAACAAGCACGTTCCCTCAAAGCTTAAACACAAGAATCCCTTGATGCAAGTGAGATGATGGGGGAAAGCCTGAAACAGCTGCTACAGATGGTGGCTTCCCCCGGAAAGCTGTATTTATGAGGACCTGAACAGCTACCGGATCACCATCGTGCCGAGAGCAGCCGAAACCTCCTCTGCCTGACACTAGGCTTATGCTTCCCCAAAGCCACAACCAAGAGATGCTGGGGGGAAAAAACCCTTCAGGGAGCAGGCTGCTCTACCCAAACACATGCAGGCCAGCATTGGGAAGGCAGAAACAGCTCTAAACGCTCTTTGTGCCTTATTGAAAGCTGCTGCAAGGGCTGGGGCAGCCAGGAAGCTCTCAGCTCCGCGGCAGCCCTGTGCAGTGCACATCTGCCTGTGCCAGCCTTGCCATGGGATGCTGCGGCGGGGCAATATGCTGCAGTTTGTGCCTCAGCTTCTTTCAGTCAAAGACATCTTGCTGCAGGATTTTTTTCATGTTGGCCAGCAGAATTCTCTCTGCGGTGATGATGACCTCTGCAGCTTCAGGATGGCTAACTCCTGGATGCACTGCCCGGCCATGCTCCCCAAGCACTGCTTGGATTCGACTCCTGCTCCCCTCTCACCATATGGCCTCTCTTCTCCTCCCCTCCCTCCTTGCTCAGGCGCCTTTCCCACAGAAGCTTGCAGGGAAATGCAGCCTCCATCCCTCCCTCTGCCTTCCTCCATAGGCGCAGCTCTTTGTTTGGGGACGCAGGGTGTCTCCTTGGCTGGTGTTAATTAGAAGGGTCACATCAGCACTTGCGGTACTGAGAGCCAGAGGGCACCAAGCTCATGCAGCCTGCAGTCCTCTCCCAAATAGGATTTGGACAATACCAGGGTCCCCATTTTTTAAGTTGAATGTTTGCCATTTTCCTGGCAGCGCCTTCAGTGTGGGCAGGCTGCGGAGGGACTGGGCACATCGAGCAGGCACGCAGCACAGCCGCTCCCCACCACGGTATTTCTCCTGTGTTCAGAGTGGAGGGGGAAGGGAAGCATGAGCATATCTGCTAAATTAGGGCAAGTTGTAGAGCACTGGCTGGCTGATCTGACAGTGGAGAAGCACAGAGGAATACAAAAAAAACATGAGGAAACCACAGTGCTACGCAGAGAGGATCCTCAAATTCCTAAACTGTTCTTTTTCCCTCCAAACAACTTACTGAAATTCCACATTCAGCCTCAGGTTTCCAAGGTCTCCAAGGAGAGGAGCTATGTGCTCCCCCAGCCCGTGCAGAGCCACAATTAGTGCAAAGATCAAGAGGGATCTCATCTAAAGATGACATTAAAGCACTCCTGTGCAGCATCCCCTCCCTCCCCACAGTCCCACACCCTGGGGGAGACCAACAAGTGGGGAAGAGGACTCAGGAGCAAGGGGGGTGGATGAGACAGGATCACTGAGGATGCTTTGGCTGGCAGAGAGGGAGTGAGTGTGTGTGATGATGGCTGAGGCAGTTAAAAGACACTAAAAGAATCAATTCCCCCATGTCCTTCAAGCCTGAAGTCTCCCAGGCCCTGTATGCTCAAAATGGAAACGAGGAATCAATTTCCTCTGCGGAGCTCAATCCCGTTCATTCCTCTTTCCCACTCGTCCCCAAACGCTGCCCATTTCCCCCATTAAATTATTGCTGACAGAGCCCTTTAAATTACAATGCAGGATCTTGCACTGCCTAATCCACTTACCCCAACCCCAGCTGATTAAATTGGATGCCATATGGTGGGAGAGCACTGGTGTAATCCACAGGGATGGGAACACACTTGACTCATTACCTGGAGCCCAGCATGGGACCCTCTTGCTACACGCCTCTGTGCCGGGGCCCTGCTTGCTGCAAGGGATGAGATGTGCAAGGTGCCCGTTTCCAGTGGCCGCATCGGCTCTGGCAAGGTGGCAGTGCTGTTAAATACAGCCCCAAGCAGCTTAAAGGCACAAACTGTCCTTTATCTCTGCTGGCATCTGGCTGTTCTCCCATCCCCAGCTCGTGCAGTAAACACTCAGTCTCCCAAGGGCACTTTGGAAACTGGGGAGATTTGGTGATTGGAAATAAAAAAACAAAACTAGGTGGAGGAGGTCTGTTCGTGGGGAAATGTGCCGGTATCTTCACTGCACTGATAGCTGTGATCGCAGCCCTCAGACCAGATCACTGTGGAATTATGAGGATTATAACTAAAAAGGTCACAGCTGAGAGTAACACCCTGCGACGCAGCCACAGCTGGAGAGCACATTGCCATGGCAAAGGGGAGATTTGAGGACACACACTGAGCAGCTGTTGGCTGGACCACATCTGGGGAGCCTGCTCTCTGGCTCCACTGGAGCTGCACAGAAAGAAACGTGGCCATCTGCCAAACTAATAACCTGCCAGCACTTCCACAGGGCAGCGCTATCCATCAGGAAAGCCCCATCCCAAGCACTGACAGCACTCGTGTATGAGAGGTCAGCGTGAGCCTGGTTTTGTGATGTGCCATTTGAAGTGTGAGAGATCAGCGGTCTTCCCAGGCTCAGAATACACGCTGTGCACCCCTGTTCCCCTTCTTCTGGTCTTAGTGACCAAGTATCCCTCTTTCCCAATCAACTGCATGGCCAAATTAACCACTGGAAGAAATTATAGCTGCTCTCAGCACTGGCAGAGCCTTCACAAAGCGTATCATCAGCTGCAGACTAGAGTGTTAGGATGGGCTGAGAAAATGCTGGGGCAGGAGTCTCGGGTCCCCTCGCACACTGCACACTCCTTAATTACCTAAAACTACATGATAACCATACCAGAGGGAGAAAGAGAAATAACACCCATCAGAACCTGTTTCCTTACCTTTCTGAAGGTTTCAAGTCAGATTTTCAGTCTGTCACCGTAAGAGCTAGAAACTCACCTCTCAAAGCACCAGGAAAAATAGGAACGTGACTATAGGAGGTCAGGCTTCAAGAAGACAACTGTGAAAGCAAAGTGATGTTACCAGAGCCAGCTGTGCCATCTCAGGCCCACAAACAGCAATACCTGAGGTGCTCATGCTCTGACCAATATAGGATTCAGGGATCCTGGGGCTTTTCCTTTACCCAGAAGGCATGAAACCCAGTATTTTAAGCCAACTACACTGTCAACATCTATTTTTCCCTGCGCTTCTCAAGTCCAACTATTTTGGTAGCTTCCTCAGGGAGTTCAGAGGTGGCAGAGAGTGAACACAAAGCTGTCTGTCCTCACCCTGGAGCTGCCCCAAGGAAAGAGCTGCAGCCCCTGCCTGAGCGGGAGGTGCTTCCAGCCCCCTTGAGTTCTTACTATTTATGTCAGTCTATTAGCAGATGATGGATGGAGGCTGACAGGGAAGGCAAGGCACTCCCTTCGTTAGAGATAATAATATAATTTACAGAGCATCCCCAAGGCCCTGTGGGGGTTTATCAACCTTTGCCCTTGTTCTGACAGATGCTGAGCCTTTCAGATCCCTGTGAGAGGGGATGGAGGTGCTCCTCTGCATGGAGGAGCTGCAGATGTCCCGAGCTTGACCTCCTCTTGCTCCTGCAGCCCAGCACAACAAAAGTGGCCAGATGCTATATATACCATAAGCGTGCATCCACATCAAAACTCGTTGATAAAAGGAGCACCATGCAAACGTGACACTGTGTTTAGTGTGCTGGCATTTGGGGACCCCATTGCATCCACCTGTGGAGCTGTGGGAACTGCAGCAACTTTGTCCCATCTGCTTTTCAGACTTGCATTTGGCTGCGGAGCTGGGGAAGACACTGCTGGAGCGCAACAAAGAGCTGGAGGACTCCCTGCAGCAGATGTACGCCACCAATGAGGAGCAAGTGCAGGAAATTGAGGTAGGGACACGGTCAGGCCAGGGATGGGGATGGGACCTGCTCAGCCACTGCTGTAACCTAAGAGCGGTAGCGGGGAAGGGATGCTTCCACCAATGCCAACAGCTCAGATGCTAGTAGAAAGGGAGGGATGTGCCATGAGGCATGGGAGTTAAAGTATCTTCTGTGTGTGCCTGAAGCAGGGTGGATTAAGGTCTGCCCAAGCTCATCCCAGCACCAGAGAGGTTCCCTTTCCCACCCACTAACTGGCATTTTCCCTCTTCTCACATCCCCACCCCCTGCCCAGATGTTCACGCCAGATTTTAGCACCAGGTTGCATCTGGGTCATGTTTGGCCTTTCTCTGCCCATCCTCCAGCTTTCACACTCATTTCTCTTTGCTCTGCTGCAGCTTTCCCTTGATTCCAGTTATTCATAATCGCGTTTGTTCCCAGCTGGCCCCTTGGCACCCCCATAACACAGCCCTCTTTGTTAGAGTCATAAAATAGCTCTTTCTCCAAGAGCTGCAATCTAAACCACTGTTTCAAGCATCCTTTTGGGGTCAGGGCAGTATTTCTAAGACTCCACAAAACTGATCTTAGAGGCTTAAACCTGCTGTGCCGGGAGGGTTTTCATCCACTGGGAAACTTCTAGGGATTTGTGAATTAAAAAAAGATTGGAATTCCCCCCCTCAATTTAAAAGGACGCAGGGCAGAAGGGGGCTGTGAGTTCACAAGAGCAGCACGTGATGGCTGCAGCAATCTGACAGCTGATGTCAAGGAAACTGGTGGATGGATTTAGCCACCCCTCCCCAGCACGTCCACCATAGGATTTGGGATCTGGTCCCAGCTGAGTGAGCACCTGGGTAGATGCCTCTCTCCTAGTCCTTGCAGGATAAAATGTTGTGATGATGGACTCATAGGAAAGGGTCTGCAAACACACGGAAACCACAGGTCTCCTCACATTTCACAGACTCAGAGTTTTAGCCTGAATTCCCAAGGAAACGCAGCTTTTGCAATCGATCTGTCAGACAATCCAGCAACCAAGTGGCCGGTTTCAGTCGGCTTTGGTGTAGGGTCACGGTCCCAGGGATATCAACTTTCTTTGGGTTCTGGGAATAAGGAAGCAGCTGAGCAGACAGAGATTGAGGCTAGTGCCCTTCACAGAGGGCAGGGGAAGTTCAATCATGTTTTAGACACAAAACTATTTACAGTGGGCAGGGGGCATCAATATTACAACTGTGGAAGAGGCTTCAACCAGGCAAAGGATAAATGAGCCACTAAACATATTGTCAGAGGAAGCAAAGGCTGTAGGAATTTCTGCCTGTGAAACAACCTGGATTTTGGATGTAGAGAGTTTCTGTTTCGCTTTTTATTGCAGTACCTGACCAAACAACTGGAGATGTTGCGGCAGATGAATGAACAGCACGCAAAAGTCTATGAGCAGCTGGACCTGACAGCACGGGACCTGGAGCTAGCTAACCAGAAGCTCGTGTTGGAAAGCAAGACATCCCAACAGAAGATACAGTGGTACAGCCTCCCCTCCTCTCACCGCAGCGATGCTGTGCCCAAGAGACCTTCATCTCACCTTTCCCCTGCCCCAAAGCACAGCACGTCCTTGCTATTTAAGCCATTCCCTTATCCATCAGGTTTTGCGGCTATTTACAACACAAGGTCATTGCAGTGACGCTGGTTAGCAGAGGTCAGCCACAGCACAGACACCTCTGGGATAAGGGCTGGATAAAGGAGCGTCTGAAGCTGCCAGGAGAGAGGCCGGCAGCCTCTCCTCGAGTGTGTTTCCTTGAAGAGGAGACACATAATCATATCAGGGAGGTCCCCAGCACGCAGCCCAGCAGAAACACTAGGCACAGGTCCAGCATCTAATGAAACCCTGGCTAGTCCATGCTGAAACACCAGTTTATCAATAACATTCCTTCCCTAAATAAGCCCATGTTCAAGGTCATCCCCGGAAAGAGCAGACTAAGCCATGCCCTTGCAATGCAGCATCTTTTGCAAACAGCTGTGCAGAGAGGGAGTTTCACAGCAGAGAATTTTACAAACTGCATTCACAGCCAGAATAAAACTAAACACAGAGAGGCTGGGCAAAGACTTGTCTCTACAAGACAAACAAGAGGAAGAGAGTAAATAGCTTGCCTGCTTGCTTTCAGCGCAGGGATATTCCAGGATAGTGCTTATGTGCCCAGAGGTGACTAGTTTATCCAACTGATTGGAGGACAGAGTCTCAAATTAGTACGACCCCTTGCCACTGCTTCAATCCCCCACCCTTTTCTACGTACACCCCCATTCAGCAGTGACCATGCAGAAAAAGACCACCCACTGGCATGAAATGCAAGTGTCGTCATCCTCCCAGGGTACATGCTAGAGACTGGAAGCACCTTCCATAGACTGCCTTTCTCTATAGGGAAAATACACCTTTCAGGGACCTGTAGTGCCTGACCTCTCACCCGTGCTCCCTCCTCTCTCCGCAGCTTGACAGAAACGATCGAGGGGCTGCAGAATCAAGTGGAGGAGCTACAGAAGCAGGTGGAGGAAATGCGGAGCTTGGAGCAGCTTCGCATTCGGCGGGAGAAGAGGGAGCGGCGCCGAACCATCCACACCTTCCCCTGCCTTAAGGAGCTGTGCTCCAGCCCCAGGTAAGAAGCCTTGCCTTTAGCAACCCCTCCCACCTTCTCCCCCACCTCCTGTGCCCATGAGCAGAGGATGCGGTGGGTTAACCCCTCTGGGGGTGCACAGAAACCCACATACACCCCTACAGAGATGCAGACTCTGCATCAGAACCTTAAACTCTGAAGGAGAAGAGATGACCTTCTCTCCTACCCACCCACCTATGCAAGTAGAGTTGGCAAAGCAGAGCTCAGGGCAAGAATTGCTACCCAAGAGGATCTAGATGCCTCACGCAGCTGTACTGGGCCAGGCTGCAGGGGCCAAGTGCTGCCTGCTGGGGCTGGGACTCTCCTGGCACATTGGCAGAGTGCAGGAACACACACCAGACAGGATGCATTGTTTGAGCTCTAGATAGCTCAAACCAGTCTCTCCCAGTAGAGCCCACCCAGTAACACGTCACGTGAAGAGGATCCTTACCTCGAGCTGCCTACACAGCTTCCCTTCCTGAACCAGCACAGCCCGTTTTACCTTTGCAGCAGCCTCCCAGCACAGTACCAGCATCTCTGGCTCACTGAAACCACTTGAGCTGGTACATTTTGTCCTGTACGAGTCCAGTATCCCGCAAGGAGCACCAGTCACACACCAGGACACACCACATGCTGCCAAGTGCTGTACAAACACCTTCAGCTCTATTGCACACTTGATCCTCCTTAAAACTCAGCCACTGTGTTAATTCTCCGGCCTCATGAGGACATTTCTTGCTCAGCTTTGTCCACAATAGAGGCTTCTTTAAATAGATAAGGAGTCAATAAACTTTGTCACTGAAAGCATCCTCTGCCAGAGGATACGAACAAAACACACTTTTACCGCAGCAGCAACAGGGATGTTTATGAGGTCATAACCTAACCGCCAGCAAAATCCACTTAATGTCTCTGTGGTTCTTTTTCTCCCACTCCCCCAGTCCCCCTCTGCCCTCCAGTGCCTCAGGACCTCCGTTTGGCTTGCAGCTCTGAAGGTCAGGCTGCCCTTCAATAACTTGGAAATCTGTTCAATGCCCCCCACCACCAGTCATGCCTCCCAGGGCAAGCCACGGCGCTCGCTCTTTTCCAATCTGTTCTAACCGGTTAGGATGCCACGGGCGCTTCACTGAGAACGAAGAAAATCTGATTTCCCAATAGCAACATGAGGGAAGAGGGAAATGGTTGTTACCACTTCCCAGGCAGTGAGGAAGGGACAACTGTGTCAAAAGTCTCTATCTGCCTCTCTCGCTGTGTAAATCTTCTCCCACTCTCTCTGGAGCACCTCCCAAACACACGACAGCAGTGCCTGCACTTCTGGGTTTGGGCTGGGTGGGGTTTGGGGTTGTTGGCAGATTCAGTGAGTAGCTGGTGAAGTCCATGATGCAGTGAGCAGCTGATGAACTCCAGCAAGAAAAACTCAAAGCCTTCTACTTTCATCTTAGACTGGTGGCACTTGAACATTCATCCTTGCTTCACAGCAACATGGGTGGCTTGTCAGTTGACCAGATGAGTCTTTTACCTTCCAGGTTTTCATTTCCCTCCTGTCTTTCACCACTGCTATCAAATGAGGCTGCAGGTTCTCTGGGACAGAGACTGGTCTCTGTGTCCAGAAGAGCCCCAGCCACACCTTGTGGTCTCTTGGCACACGGGAGGAGGCTCCATGAACTCACGTTACCTCCTCTCTGGGCATCGGTGGAATTACTTACATGACGATAAGACATGAGTCCCTCATGGACTGTCACTTGGTCAGACTCAAGGGTCTTTTTTCTCTTTCAGGTATGAGGATGCATTCCAGGTCCACAGCTCTTCCACAGAGTTCAACCAGAAGCGAGCGTCTCCAAGCTATGGTGAACTCCCTGAGGTCCCAAGTCAACCAGGAGAAGCAGCGGAAGGAGAGGGTTGAGCGAGAGTACACATCTGTTATTCAGGAGTACTCGGACCTCGAGCAGCGGGTGTGCGAGATGGAGAACTGCAAACTGCGCATCAAGGAACTGGAAGCAGAGCTCCTAGAGCTACAACAGATGAAACAGGTCAAGAAGTATCTGCTCAGCAGAGAAGATAACTTGTCCGAGGCCCTCCTCGAGCCGCTGAATAACGCCCCAGAAGCAGACTACATCGACCTCTCTGAGGAGGAGGGAGGGAAAAGTCACGGGCCATCAATGACACCTTCCCCAAACCACCCTGTCCGGAAAAGCTGCAGTGACACAGCCCTCAATGCCATCGTGACCAAGGACGCCGTGAGCCGGCACGAGGGCAATTACACGCTGCACGCTAACAACGTGCGCAAACGGGGCATGTCCATCCTGAGGGAAGTGGACGAGCAGTACCACGCCTTGCTGGAGAAGTACGAAGAGCTCCTGAGCAAATGCCGGCAGCACAAAGACAGTGTGCGCCACACGGGGGTCCAAACATCCCGGCCCATCTCTCGTGACAGCTCCTTCAGAGACTTCCGAGGAGAGGGACATGAG